>NC_056728.1:1938413033-1938463033 GCF_019279795.1 Protopterus annectens
CTATGGATAAGCTGTCCACACAGTGTACCTTGTCAAGGCATGCAATACCATACCACATGCTGGTATAATAAACAAGTTGAAGGAGCTCCAAATTGACCCATATGTGGTTTAGTGGAGAGCCAGTTGGCTTAGAACAGTCTCCCACAGTGAGAGTAGGGGGGTGCATCTTCTGAGATGATAATGGTGACCAATGGAGTTTCACAGGGATCTGTGCTGAGAACTCTGTTTTCGGGACCTACTTCTCAGATCTCCTATTAAATTAGGATATGCTTGGTGTCATCAAGTCCCCCTCAGACAAGTATGCACTCCAGTGCGTGTTTACACTTGTCAATAAATGTTGTAGTTAAAATGGGCTCAAGCGCAATGCCAAAAAGTGAAACATTGTAGCATTTGGTTAACACTTCGTAACTCTTGCTATACTATAGATAGAACAAAATTTCAAAATGAAAAGGTTTTGATAGAATTGGGCACATGGGTGAACAGTTTCTTTGATTTGACCATCACATTGTAATGGAGATTAGGAAATCCTTTTACCTTACATGGTTCATAGCAACAGCTATTTCGTGTACATCACATGTAGTCCTTACCTCCTTGTACTCCATTTTGATTAGAACCATTATTGAGTAAAATGCCCCTTGGGGTTGCAAATTCCTAAGCATATGAAGCAATTGAAAACACTCCAGAGGTTTGAAATTAAAAAGATCAAGTTCCTAAAAGATCTGAACTACAAAGAAAAAAATGGATGCTTTATTCTATCCATATACTCAGTTTCATATACACTGCATAGGAGAGACCCATTTCTTACAGGGCTATAAGGGATTAAGTACTCTGATAACTCTTATACTTCAATAAATCAAACAGGCCAGCTAACACTAAGGCTAGGATCTAAATCCACTTCAACAAATACATAAGACTAACAGGAAAGATAGATGTGTTATGTGGCACCTAGCCCTACCGGATCAAAGTTCATCCCATATTAAGTAGTATGACACACTTTTTGATTTTAAAATGGAGCTGGACAACTAGATGGTTATTCATAAATCTGCTCCTAGTATGACTGGACTGACCTTTCTTGACATGACATCCTTCTAGGTTGGGAACTGCTGATTGAGGGCTCAGTGTCTGTTATTCTAAAAGTGTATTAATTCTGGTTTAAGCACTTGGGCTTTCAGGCCAGTTATTTTACATTAAGAGGGTTCGTGGTCTGCACTCTTGTGGGAGGAGAGGCTGGACTCTGCCCTTCTGAGCTGGGAATTTCTGGTTAAAGGCTTATAATGCATGCATATCTGAACTGCTTCTTACTGAAGTTGGTGCGCCTTGTTTGCTGTGGCATAGACTGGATTCGGGCCTGCTGGATCTAGCTTTGTTTGTGTAACTTGAGCACTAATCCAGGCATTCTCTAAAGTATTCAATTGTATTTATTACTGCTTGGTAGTAACTTGATTAAAGTGTAGCTATCATTCTTTTGGATTAAGCACTTGGGCTTCAGACCAGTTGTTTTACATTAGGAAGGTTTGTGGCATGCACTGTGGTGGCAGGACAGGTAGCTTTCATACTTCTAAGTTGGGAACTGCTGATTGAGAGCCCAGTGTCTGTTATTCTTAAAGTGTATTAGTTCTGGTTTAAGCACTTGGGCTTCAGGCCAGTTATTTTACATTAAGAAGGTTTGTGGTCTGCACTCTTGTGGGAGAAGAGGCTGGACTCTGCCCTTCTGAGCTGGGAATTTCTGGTGAAAGGTTTATAGTGCCTGAATATTTGAACTGTATCTTACTGAAATTGATACACCTTGTTTGCTGTAGCATAGACTAGATCCAGGCCTGCTGAATCTAGCTTTGTTTATATGCTTGTTGTTTGTTTGCTTGTTATTTCCCTGGAATGCTAATTCCACCTAATACGCGACTTCTCAGCGCTTCTGTGGATCACTAGTGATATCTGCATTGCTTACTGTACTTATTTCCTTGTTTCACTTGAAAGAAAGTTACTGTTTGTCGTTTTTGCATTTAAGTTACCTGTAACACATTGCACTTAAGTTACCTGGCACTTGCTCACTAAAGCAATTATATAAGTCAGCACTAAAAATTAAAAGCACTGCACCCTCACTCCCCACTGGCCCTGGTTTTCAATTATTAAGGAATTCCCAATATTATTCTAGCATGTCCAAAGGTCAGTTGTCAATCTCCTCTCCGGTCCAGCTGGTGAATCTGGGAATCTTGAGTAAGTGTTACAACTGCCTCATGTACACAGACAACCCTCTCCTCCTCCCAATAAATTCCAACACATGTGAG
Organism: Protopterus annectens; assembly: GCF_019279795.1. Classification (NCBI taxonomy): domain Eukaryota; kingdom Metazoa; phylum Chordata; order Ceratodontiformes; family Protopteridae; genus Protopterus; species Protopterus annectens. The sequence continues at coordinate 1,938,415,319 of NC_056728.1, forward strand.
AGATGCAACCATATAGCCAAACTGGAGGCTAAGCTCTCTCAACTCAGTACTGGCATAACCAGTCAGGAGGAGAAGGAAACCACACTCACTACAATTCCAGTCTAACATAGACCTACCACGACAGCAAACCAAACACATAATCACACAAAAACATACTTGGAGGCTCTAAATAAAGATCTGCCAAAGCAGCAGAGACCTTCAAAGCAGACACCCAAGCAGCCGCTACCCCAAAACAAAACACGTGCAACACATATCTCACAAAGCCAGTGTGCCGAACAGTCACAGCCCTTAAGACTAAACAACACACCTGATACACTTGTAATAGGTGACTATCGTCAGGCACACTGACGTCCCGCTCACCAGGCTGAACAAGGAGAGGGTCACGGTGAGCAGCCTGTCGGGCGCTAGGATCTGCCACATAACACAAGCACTCAGGTCACTCCAAGGCAAGTACAAATATGACTCAGTTATTGTCCATGCTGGTGTGAATGACCTGAGACGTACCTCCCTGGACTACATGAAAAGAGACATAAAGGAGCTCTCTGAGCATGTAGCCCAGGCCGGTATGACCCTGACCTTGAGTAGCATCTTACCCTCACCAAGAATGATGCCACAATATGAAGACAAGATGATCAATTTCAACAATTGGCTTAAGTACTGGTGTCATTCAAAGGGGATCCAAGGCCTGTCAGCTTGGGATGATATGCTCGACAAGCCACGATGCTTCGCTAGGGACGGCTTGCACCTGTCACCCCTGGGCTTTCGGATATTGGCAAAGGCTCTTGATACCCCCATAGTGCCTTTTTTAGCAAGGCTCAAAAGACAAACCCACCTCCATAGATATCACAAGGGATAAGAAACTAAGAGTATTGCTACTCAACCAAGAAGTCTAAACATCAAGATGCATGCACTCGAAACTCTCCTTAGCATGGAGAACATCGATATCTGTGCAGTAACAGAAACCTGGTTCAGAGCTCCCGAGAGCACCCCAGCACTACCAGGTTATACCTCATACCATGCTTTTCGGCCCCAAAACTTGGACCGAACCACAAAAGGAGGGGGAGTATCGATATTCATCAAAGATACCCACACCTCCAGGTTGGTGGCAAAGCACGAAGCATCAGAGACTATCCATGTGCAACTAACAGTGGGTAAAACTGCCTTCCAGTTTATAGCCTGCTACAGACCACCCTCCCAAACCCAGGAACCACACTCGGCCTTCCTGAGAACACTGGAAAATATGAAGGTCTCTCCAAACACCATTATATTGGGCGACTTCAACTACCCAAACATATACTGGGAGCATTACTCTAGCTCCAACACCCTAGCCCAAAGGTTCCTAGAATTTATAAACTCAAATGCTATGGAACATCTTGTTACCACTACAACAAGAGGGGGAAACATACTGGACCTGATCATCACCAACATGGGGACTCCAGACCAGAAGTGTATCCCTCACTGGTAAGATCAGACCATAAACTAATCTCACTGGATATTCACATCCTGACCCCACCCCCTGCCCAGAAAACCACAGTGAAAAACTTCTCTAAAGCAAATTTCACACTCCTCAAAACTGAGGTGGAATCCTTCAAAGCCCCCGGGCCTATGGAAAATACGGCCCAGACTTCAGAATCCTTTATAAATGCATTCTATGAACCCCTTCAGGAATGCATGGATCATGTGATCCCAAATAAAACCAAGACCCAATCCTCCAAAGGCAGACGTCTTGTCTGGTGGACCCCAGCCATAAACAAACTATACAATAGAAGGAGGAATCTACTAAATGGTAGAGCAAAATCCCAAAAAGGGAAGGCATCACTGATCAGTATTAGCAAAAAACTACGGGCACACATAAAATTGTCTAAGGCCAGCTTCGAGAGAAAAATTGCACAGGACACTAAGGATAATCACAAGGTTTTCTTTAGTTATGTTAGGAACCTGGGTGGGAATTCCCAGATATGCTCAGAATTAGTCCAAAATGACAAAAAATACACCGAACCCACAGACATTGCCAACATCCTAGCTGACAGGTTCAGCGTAACCCCCACCAAAGGGCAAATATCTATCCCAGCAGAGTGCTGCCCCTGACATCTCAGATGCTCAGGTAAGAGCCGCCTCTCCAAAGCAAAAACACAGCATCAATGGGACCAGATGGTGTCCCGGCTGCGCCCTACATGAACTCCAAGAAGAGCTAAACCCAAACATAAAACTACTGTTCAATCTCAGCCTTACTACAGGATATGTGCCCAAAGAGTGGCGTACAGCAACAGTTGTCCCTCTCCATAAAGGTGGTGCCTCAACGGATCCTGGAAACTATCGCCCCATAAGCCTGACTAGCTTGGTCTGCAAAGCTATGGAAAGGATCATCATGGACCTCATAAATAAAGATATTGGGGACCTAAAAACACTGGATCCTACCCAGTTCAGCTTTGTTAAGGGCAGATCCTGCCTCTTAAACCTGGTTGATTTCTTTGAAATAGTCACCAAGGCCATTGACGAGGGGAAGGTGGTCCACATAGCCTACCTGGACCTCGCAAAAGCCTTCGATACAGTACCCCAATCGGGCATTATAGATAAGCTCACCAGCTTAAAAATAAACCCATATGTCACTAGATGGATTGCAAATTGGCTCAAGGATAGAACCCACATGGTTAGAATTACTGGAGCCATGTCAGACTCCAAACCAGTTACAAGTGGTGTCCCACAAGGCTCAGTCCTGGGACCTCTCTTGTTCGGTATATATTTCTCGGAGGTACAGGCCAACACGGAAGGACTGTGGCTGACCAAGTTCGCAGATGACTGCAAACTGGGTGCCATAATCGACTCTCCAGCCGACACAAGCATCCTCCAAAAGGGTCTCATAGAAACAGACAACTGGTGCCAGAGCCATGGCCTTAAGCTAAATGCCAAAAAGTGTATAGTCATCCCCTTTGGCAAAAACAAAGTGCCCACAAATTACCACATAGGTGGTAATCCATTAAGTACAGAAGAAGTAATTAGGGACCTGGGGACCCAAGTTGATAGCAATCTCTCATTTGACAACCACGTGGCCAAAGTGGTTAGAAAAACATTTTATATAGCTCACCTAATCATGAAGGGATTCACATCTAGATCAGGGGACGTCATTGTGCCTCTTTATTCATCCCTCATCAGGCCCATAATTGAGTACAATGCCCCTTTTGGGATGTACCTTACCAGACACCTGCAGCAACTGGAAAGACCCCAAAAGTACCTCACCAGGAGGATCAAAGGGCTCAAACAGATGCCATATGCTGCCAGGTTAAAGAAACTTCTGCTATACTCAGTGGCATACCACCTGTTCAGAGGCGATCTGTGCCTGACGTATAAAGCCATGTCCAACCCAGAATTAATGGACATGCTGCACCTCAGAAAATCCAAATCCCATCGAGCTACGCGCTCGAGAGACTTGAACCTCATCACTGAAATAAATAGGACATGCTGGAGGGACAGATTCATAACCCAGAGGCTCCCTTCACTCTGGAATAAAATCCCAGTCCAGGTTAGGCAGAGTCCCTTATTGACTCTCTTCAAGAGGAATCTTGATGAGTGGATGGGAGATTGTAGGTTTACCCCGGGTATCACTTCTGTGTCACTGTTAGACAGAGGCACAGTCTACTAACCTCGAAAAAGGGCATAGCAAAATAAATTTAAAATGGGTGGCGAAAGCAAAACACATTCTGGCTAGGCTTATAAATGCCCTAGGGCAGATAGCCTAGTATGAACCTATGAACCTATGAACCTATGAGATGCATGGCTCAAGGATGGGCACTGGTAAGGCCGGAATGGTCTTGATTGTCAGTTGTCCTGCAACTCCTATTTTTTTTGAAACAGAAATTTGGTAATGTATGCTTTGAAGCTGACATCATCAACTGTTAACAACATTTGTAAAGCAGATAGAAGAAGTCATGCACAGCCCTTTGCAAGTATGGCTCTAGTCAGGAAAACAATAAACAAGTCATGAATTGTAAAATATGCTTAATGTACAAAAATGAAAATGAGTATAATGCTAAAAATAGTGGTTGTTAAGATGCATCATTAGGCTGGCCAAAGTCTGATTATAAATTGGATATATTATGATATAATCCTGGGTGGGTGTGGTGGCACAGCAGTTAGGGTTGCCACCTCACAGCAAGAGGTTCTCTGGTTTGATTCTTGGCTGGGGTGCCTTCTGTGCGGAGTCCTCCTTGTGGTCACATGGGTTTCCTCCAGGTGCTCCGCTTTCCTCCCACATCCCAAAGACATGCTGTAGGTGGATTGGACACTCTAAACTGGCCTTAAGTGTGAGTGTGTGCATGCGTGTGCCTTCTGTGGAAGGTCGGGCACTGGGCTGACAACGCAACACCATAAAACTCCACTGCCAGTCATTCTACAGACCATTGTTCCACTGTGGCTACCCCTAACTGGGATAAGCCAAAAGGAGATGATCATGATGATTATGATATAATCCTACTGATTGTTGAATATGCAATAATTTATAAATTGACATAAAATGCATGAAAAAAAAATTATGAGAAACTAAGTGAAGCAGGTAGAATAGGCCTAAGGCAGGGGAAATAAAGTGCAGTACAATCAATGGAAGAAGGAACACAAAACAGTGTTTATCCTGTAATATGTTATCTATTGATTGCACAGTTTACAATAATGTGAGTAGATATAAACATTGTAGGAAGTAATACAATGGAATAAAATAATATTCTATTATCAGTATAATAAAGTACCTTGTGAAATATTTATTATGATTATATAATATATAAAGCTTGTCGGAGAATCTAGACTTTTTCTAGTATAAGTATATGATTTAATCTGCCACTTTCATAAATGGAGTTACTTTTATACTTTAAGCAGGTAATTAATTCCTTTTTAGACTATAGTTAATAATCTTTTACTATTTGTGGATGTCTTCTGAAGATGAACTGTTTCATATACAAGTAATATATTTCTGGCTTCTGTTAGCATTCAACATAATAGGATTTATTGGGAATGGGAAACACCACTTGATATAAACATGTAGTTGGATTTTTTTCATCCATGAGTAATACATTTTCTGACTGCTACTATAATTACCTAAATACTACATAGTGGGAATGGGAAATACCCACTGATATAAACATGGAGCCACCTGGTTTTAGAGCTACACAGAATTTAACACCATACCACTGGTTCCAAATATATCAGGCATGGGTTCGTGTGGTTTGAATCCTTCACCTTTGTTACCAGTTTGTGAGGTACAAAGGTATGGGTTTGAAATCCTCTACCGCTACCACTAGTTTGTATGTAATCGTCACAAGCTTTGCTCTCACAATATATACCACATAACACCAGATAATATGCAAGGGGCAAATTGCCTTAGGAGTGCATGGTGAATGCAGACTGCTGCCTTGGCTTATGATTTATTATCACACTTACAAAAGCTGAACACTGTACTACTGCAGAAAAGCATTATAATCAATGCCTCCCCAGGACTTCACCCATGTCAGGCTGAGGCTAGTGCCTTCCAATGCAGTAATTGAATATTAACTGAAATTTTGCCCAAACTGTTTCCATATGCAGACATACACAGACACACACACACACACACACACACACACACACACACACACACACACACACACAATATCTGCAAGTATGTTTATGTCTTACTGGTACATGCTATGACTAGCAAGACCAGTTTTGTAACAGGGTTTCAATTACTGTACACCCTTTCAGTGAACCATCTAATATATTAAATTGTAGTAGCTTTTAGATAAACAGTCTCTATTAAAGCAAAGGTGCATGTCTGCAATCACACCACTGCTGTAAGGTTATATGTGTAAAATAATAAAATGAAAGCCAAAATATTTTGTAACTGAATAAATAAAATCACTTTAGTTAATAGAAAATGGGGCAAAAGAAGTGGAAAAAATTAAACACGTTAACAGATTTATAATTTCTGAGACAAGAAATAAAGAAAACTCTCCATGGGGCAAACTGTAGCCTAACTGCCACTAAGTCTAAACATACTCAGAAGCTCACACACACACACACACACACACACACACACACACACACACACACACACACACACACACGTAGATTATCTAAGTTTAAGCTCACTGACTCTGGCAAAGTCTGTTCTCTTTTATTTCCTCAGTAGCCTTTGTAAAAAAGATTTACTGCTTTCAGGTTTGATTAGAGTTTGACACTATAATCCAAAATAAAGAGGAAAGTGCAGTAGTCCTTTACTTCACCTAAAATGTTTCTGAAATCCAAACAGCAGTCCAGTTAAAGTGGAACATTAGAACATTGCTGGTTCAGCACTTCTTGGACTTTGTTTTCAAATCAAAAGAGAAGTTTTCTCTTCTAAAACCAAATTGCTTAGACCACAGAGTAAGATGGAGTGACAAAGAGTTGCAATGAGTATGAAAACAATTAATTTGTATGATACACAATCAGATCATTACTGAAAAGATGATTAATAAAGTTCACATATTTAAACACTCTAAATTGGCCCTAGGCATAGTGTGTGCATGTGTGTGCCTTATGTAGAAGGCTAGGTGTCGGGCTGGCAACGTGGCACTGTAAAACTCCACTGCCAATCATGAGCAGACAGGTGATCTCCTGTGGCGACCCCTAACCGGGAAAAGCCGAAAGAAGCAGAAGAAGAAGAAGAAAATATGCAAGTCTTAACAAATTAATTCTACATGTTTTGTGCTACTTCTTGAAAATAGCTACAAGAGTTAGAAATACCAGAACATTTTAAACTATATGTGCCAATTTTAGGTTATTAGTAACCATATAATTAAAAAAAAGTTAATGGGTATCCTTTGTAAATACATTCCTGAGAATATTTTCCATAATGGAGACTGAGTTACTGGGTTAGAGGCAATTAATGCTTCAGTGGTAGAAGCAGAATATGTTATAGCTAACCCATGCTCTTATATTTCACATCACCTGTGTGCCTCCCCTTATCTCTATGGAGCAAGTCATCACTGCCCTCTCAAAGGCAAAAAATACAGCCTCCATGGGACCAGATAAAATCCCAGGCTACATCCTACATGTACTCAGACTGGGACTTGCTGCACCATTAGGCACCCTATTCAACCAAAGCCTGAGTACCAGCTTCATCCCAGACGAGTGGAGAACAGCCGCTGTCATCCCTTTGCACAAAGGTGGAGCATCCACTGATCCAGGAAATTATAGACCCATCAGCCTAACTAGCCTGATCTGCAAGGCCATGAAGAGGATTATCATGGACATCATTAACAAGGGCACTGGCAACCACCAAAAACTTGATACCACACAGTTTGGTTTCGTCAAGGGGAGGTCATGCCTGCTAAATTTGGTCGACTTCTTTGAGACAGTCAACAAAGCCATGGAACAGGGAATAACAGGGCACACCATCTACCTTGACCTGGCTAAAGCCTTCAATGCTATTCCCCACTTGGGTATAGTAGATAAACTCTCTCAGCTAGGTGTTAATCCATATGTTACCAGGTGGGTATCAAACTGGTTCACTGATATAATCCACCTAGTCAAAATAGGGGAAACCACCTCAAGCAGTCGAACCATAATGAGTGGTGTACCCCAGGGATCAGTTTTAGGGCCCTTGTTGTTTGGAATATACTTTTCTGAGGTGCAGGCCAAAACCAGTGGGCTATATCTGACAATGTTTCCAGATGACTGTAAGCTGGGCACTGTCATAAGTTCCCCTAGTGATGTGGACATTCTCCAAGAGGGTCTCACCCAAACATATGACTGGTGACAGAAACATGGCCTCAAACTGATTGCCAAAAACTGCATCATCATCCCCTTTGAGAAGAGTGATGTCACCACAAATTATCACATTAATAACAAGGTCCTAGTCACACAATCAGTTGTAAGGGACTTGGGCACCCAGGTTGATAGCAAACTGACTTTTGACCACCATATTCCCTCCGTTTTATGGAAAGCTTTCTACATGGCTCACCTCATTAGTAAGGGTATCTCATCCAGGGACAAGGTGGTCATAACATCCCTGTATTCTTCCCTTATAAGACCCATTATTGAGTATAATGCCCTTTTCAGCATGTACCTCAAAAAGCACATGCAGCAGCTGGAGAGACCACAGAGGTTCCTCACCAGGAGAATCCAGGACCTCAAACAACTAACATACACAGATAAATCTAAAGGCCATGTCCCTCAATTCAGTCTCCTACAGACTCTTCAGAGGTGATCTCTTTCTGGCATACAAAGCAATCTCAGACCCTAGTTTGATGGGGCTGCTGCGTATCTGCAAGTCTAGCTCCACTTGCCACATGCATGACCTCAGCCTGGTCTGTGGCATCAATAGGACTTGTTGGCAAGACAGATTTGTTTCCCCCTTCTGTGGAATAGACTCCCACTCCTGGTCAAGCATAGTACCTCATTAACACTTTTTAAGTGCAACCTGGATAACTGGATGGGGAACATTAAAATACACCACTGGGATTCCACCTGTGTCCCTACTGGACAGGGGCATCGGGTGCTGACTTGTAGAACATGGGCTAAATTCTTGGCTAGGCTTGTAAGGGCCTCAGGGCCAATAGCCTATTGATTCTATGATCTTATTTTACTTTATTTATTTATTCTTTGATTATTGGGTTAGTCCCCTAAAGCAGATACAGCCTTGATTTAGCTTTTCAGGAATGCATCAGCCCCTAATACTGTGTCGCAGTATCAGCAGTCTAGACACCTGTAGTGGGAATAGAGGCCACTTTTTGTATATATCTGAAAGGATTTATGTGGTACAATATCAGAAACAATTCATGTAATTATAAACAGCTAGAAGATCACTATGTGGCCTGAGTATTTTACAGGAAAAGTATTGCATTTTTTTCTGTTGCATATGGAATTACAGTTGTATTACTTATTTGCTATTTTTGGATTGGTCTTTCAATGGGCGGAATTGCTTTACCTTCAAAATAGTTTATCCTCTTTATTATCCTTGATTTATTAATAGAATTTAGGGAATATAGTAAAATGAGTTTTGTACATGTCTTGGGGTAAAGTAGATATCATCATGTACTGAAAGAACTGGCCAATGTCTGTGGAAAATGTCTTCAACTTCAAAGGAGTTGAGACAGTAAGTATAAATGAACCTGCCATAAGTGTGGTCAGGCTCTTTAATGTCAGTGTGATGAACAACCACATCTGCACCTAAAAGAGGGGGATAGAGTGTTTCTCTGCTGCCCATGACCTGTTGGGCTAAAGTAGTTAAAAGTGTTAAAGGGTATCCTCTTTCAAGAAATAGAGATTTTAGGAAGTCAATCTCTTCTAAACAATCGTGTGTAGTACTGGACATTCTAGAAGCTCTTATGAATTGTTCTTTGACATTGCCCTTTTTCTGATAGAAGGGGTGTCCACTCTGAAAGTGTAAGTATGTATTAGAAAAGGTTGGCTTCCTATACAGTTTAGATTGGAATACATTATTGACCCGATCCTTGTATAAGGTTACATCAAGGTAATGTAGTTCGTCATTACTAATCGTATACGTAAAAGATAAAAAATGGGTGGTTGAGTTTAAATACTTGATGAAATCCAAAAATTCATCATGGGTTCCTGCCCAAAAAATGCATATATCGTCTAGGTACCTCTTGTAGTGCACTAAATATTGTACCCAGGTGGTAGAAAAAATAAACCTTTGTTCCCATCTATGTAAGACAGTGTTGGCCTAAAAGGACGCACAAGGAGTGCCCATAGCTACTCCTTTTTTCTGCTTGTATATTTCACCATTAAAATGTATATAGTTGTTTTCTAAAATTGTTTCCATGTATTCAACTAACAGGTTAGTTATAGTGTTGCCCAGATTGGTTTCAGTACTTAATACTTCATTAAACCACTCTAAGCCCACTGAATGTGGAATACTTGGGAATAAATCAACTATATCTATAGTGATCAAAAGAAGTTCCGGTTTGTAAAAAGCATGTTTTATTCCTTTGAGAAAGAATTTCAAATTCAAGTTCTTGGTACTGGAACAAGTACTTCCCAATGCTAGGGGTAGCGACTGGGAAACAAGTCTAGAATATAGAGAACTTTTCTGGCAACTCAGGTTAGAAGCAAGTAGAGCCCCAGGTTTAAATGAGAGTGTTAACATCAGCAGTGTTCTCAAAATAAGAAGAGCTCGCTTGTAGGTTTATAAGTAGACACACCCTTCACAGTAAGATCATTCACTTTTGTAGGTGTCTGCTGCAACATGACTTTTTAACTACAGTAAACTTTATGTACACTTTTTTCAACAATTTTTTCTCTACAGATGTATGTTTTCTATTTCTACTATTTTTAAAATTGTTTTAACATTCACCAAATATATTTAACACAAAAATTATGAACAACAGGAATACAGTTTTTAACATAACTGATAATGCAGTTCATTTAACAGGTTTTATATGTATACACACTTGCTACTAGAGTTAATACATGAGCATTAGCATGTATATTTTTAAACAGTGTATTTTATGTTTCAAATGTGCAACACTTTGTAATATGGGTATTTCTTTTTAAACATATGAGCATTTTTCCTTTTTAAATTATGAGTGTTGCTTCACTAAAGTAGCACTCCTCACTAATTGTTAATTGTTAATTGACTTAAGACTAACAGCTAACTAGCTAACCATGTGATAGGGAAAGATATATAAAATGGCACTGTTTCCAATGTTTTAATTCATTTTTAACTTGAAAAAGCTCGGTATCTAGCCGAGCGAAAGCGCTTGTTTTATATCAATAAATTTTCTTGCAACTACCCACTTGGCACTCGTTTACTCTGTGGATTACGTTGGTCAGATCCTGCTTTGAAGCTTGTTTTTCTTTGGTTTGGTGATACTGTTGCTATTTATTTCATGTTTATAACAATGCCCACTCAGTACTTGTTACCAATGATGCAATCCTATGTATATATCATTACTATGGTGCCTCAACACAACGCCTAAATTTTGAACAGATTTGAAGGGGGACTGTAATACTTATTTCAGGATTTCAGATCTAAACCAAGTACTCAGCTTGTATAGGGGCTTCACAGACATGTGCCAGTGCCATGGTTTAAAGCTAAATGCCAAAAAATGTATAGTCATACCCTTTGGCAAAAACAATGTGCCCACAAATTACCACATAGGCGGAAACCCATTAAGTACAGAGAAAGTTATTAGCGACCTGGGGACCCAAGTTGATAGCAATCTCTCCTTTGAAAACCACATTGCCAAAGTGGTTAGAAAGACCTTCTACATAGCCCACCTCATCACGAAGGGTTTCACATCTAGATCAAGAGAGGTAATCATGCCCCTTTATTCATCCCTCATCAGGCCCATCATAGAATACAATGCCCCTTTTGGGATGTACCTTACCCGACACCTGCAGCGATTAGAAAGACCCCAAAAGTATCTCACCAAGAGGATCAAGGGTCTCAAACAGATGCCATATGCTGCTCAGTTAAAAAAACTCCAGCTCTACTCAGTTGCATACCGCCTACTTCGAGGCGACCTATGCCTGACATACAAAGCTATGTCAAATCCAGTATTAATGGACATGCTCCACCTCAGTAAATCTAAATGCCTTAGAGCCACATGCTCGAGGGACTTGAACCTCAGCACAGAAATAAATAGAACTTGCTGGAGGGACAGGTTCATAACCCAGAGGCTCCCTTCGCTCTGGAATAGAATTCCAGTTCATGTGAGCAGAGCACCTCACTGAATCTCTTCAAGAAGAATCTCGATAAGTGGATGGGGGATCATAGGTTTGTCCCAGGGATTACTCCCGTGTCACTATTAGACAGAGGCACAGTAAACTAAACCTTAAAAAGGGCACAGTATACTCAAATCAAGGGGTGGCGTAAGCCATACAGAATCGGGCTAGGCTTATAATTGCCCCAGGGCAGATAGCCTAGTATGAACCTATGAACCTATGAACCTATGTACTTTATTCAGGATGTCCGTTTTGGCTATTACTATTATGAAATAGGATCAATGAAACAGAGCAGTCATAAACCATGAGGTTATGCCATGTCTTGTCTAATGTTGAATTATTCTGTGCATATTTTTATTTTTCATATTCTTATGTCTCCAGCTGAACCTAGTATATTATCATGCTTAAATTGCCCTAACTTTAATAAGTCAACTATGTTAATTGCCTAACAAGTATATGTGATTCTAAAAATAAGAGAGAGAGAGAGAGAGAGAGAGAGAGAGAGAGATCTGTATTCAGCAGAGACAAAGAAATGGGTAAAAGAACTTTTGAGTAGAAAAAAGGATTTGCTTTAATTAATTTCTTTTGCAATGCATTTAACTGGTTGTCATGGTAAGCAAGCATTGGTCTAAATACATTTAGATAGTGACAGTTTAAACATGACTCAAGTTATTAGAACAATGTTCTGAAAATAGTTGTGTAGTTTCATTCACTTAGTAAAGGAACAGACTTAACAAGCATTAATTCGCCTCTCGTTGAATCCTTCCTTGCTCTGCTGCTCGCAGTTCTTGTACTGGTAGCACAGCTGACTGCTTTCATTCAGAAACTATCAACAGATTCTCTTAAAAATTCCTAACTTGGCGTAATACCATACTGGATGACTAGGTACTCAGTCATGTATGTAGCAGGCTACAAGTGGTGTACTGCCTTTGCAAAATGAAAAACAAAGCTCGTTTTCTTGAAATAAGCCTAAGCTATTCTGTACATAAAATGTCATATACAGATGTATTAAGCAGCTGTGGTTTGTTAGAAATAATACAAGAAACTGCTGCATGATGCATACAGTATTTGTCTTTTATTATGATTGCTGTTTGAAATGAATTTTTATTTTGTGCTCAAAATATTATTCTCATTGTTTAATCAGTGGTGGAGCTTTTCTTCCTAGGCCTATGATGGAAATAGGCTCTACCTAACTGCTAAATATGCTTAGCAAAATAGAAATAAAGAACTCTGAAATGCTATTAGCCTTATGAAACTGACATCAATGTCACATTACCTACCTAATTGTAACTTATAATATATGAAGCAAATGCAAAACAGAGATTTCACAAGTGCATGTGTTAACAGAACACTGATTTTATATTGCTTTAATGTTGTTCTGCATATTTCACTGCAAAATGCTGTCATCAGAAAGGTTGAAGGAAGAGTGATGTGTTTGAAATGTAGTTTTATTGTTCTATGGGATTCATTTTAATATCTGTGCTAAAGCTATCCACTGACTTTTATATCTCAGAATATAAATGGTTTGTTTAGGATGTTCAGTACGCAGTCCTCAGGAAGCAACCCTACTTTTTTAATCACTGCCATCATAATTATCACAGTCATCAGTATCATCAACCTCTGTGCTTTTCCTTCTCTTACATTCTGTCTATAAAGTAAGCAGGATTAATACTTTCTTGCTACTTGCTAGAAGGAATAGGTAAAAACTGATTTTATGCAGTTATATTCAATCACTATCATATTACATTAATTTTCTATTTGTTTATAAAGTAAAATAACTGACCTTTCTCAAAACCTTCTCAGCCATTACATGTGTAACAAGGCCAAGGGTAAATAAACTTTAGTTTAACAATTAGACTATAGGTTCATGGGTTCACAAGGGTTTGCTACACTAACTACCACAAGGGCCTTATTAAGCCTAGCCATGCATCCTGAAGCACTGACAAGTTCTTGTACCCTTGCTAAGTGTGAGCAGGGGCTTGGGAGATGAAATATTTGCAAGCAATTCCCTGGAAGATTAACCATTAACAGGTTGTCTGTGTTCATTATCGACATAGGTGCCAAGCCAGGGATGACTTTCCTGTTCCCCATCCAATTGTCCAAGTTATATTTGAACTGAGTTAGAGAGAAACTCTGCTTCACATGGATGGGGAGCCTGCTGCAATGACAGGGTAATCTCTTGGATACATACCTGCCTTTCGATGAGATCCTGTTTATATCACAGGAAAGGTTTATGTCTTTAGAACAGGTAATTCTGGTGCTATTTACTTTGCAGATATGCAGGAGGCCCATCAGCGTGGAGTCTGACAGCACCCTGTATGATAGGCATAGATCTCTTGTCAACAGCCTGTAGGAAACAGAATACATGGATAGGGGCTTGAGGCTGTCTGCATAAGACACTTTACTTATGCCCTGTATTCTTTTATTAAGGAACCTCTGTGGACATTCCATTTGTTTGATATGCCTGGTTAGGTACATACCAAAGGAGTCGTACTCAATGATAGGTCTGATGAATGTTGAATACATTGGAAAAATGGCTTCCTTTGACCTAGATGCCATACCTTTGTTTATAGGTTGCACAACATAGAATGATTTCCTCACTACTGTCGACACATGATGGTTAAAGGCTAGATTATTGTCTATATGTGTCCCTAAGTCCCTGACTGCTGAATCAACTCTAAGGTGTGTGTTGTCAATATGATAGTTTCCAGGGGTAGATGACTTCCCAAAGAATACTATTATGCATTTCTTGGCATTTAGCTTTAGGCCATGGTCGTGACATTCGTTGTTTGTCTGTGTCAGTCCTTCCTGGAGAACATTTGTGTCAGTGTGAGATTCAATGACAGCTCCTAATTTGCAGTCATATGCAAATTTAGTCAGGCAGAGATCATTGATATTGGCCTTGACTTCAGAGAAGTAAATGCCAAAAAAGGAGAAGTCCAAGGACCAATCCCTGAGTGACTTGTGACTGGCCTCTTTGTAGAGGTAGACTCCCCCATTCTTACTTCCTGGCTTCTGTCAGTGAGCCAGTTGGCTATCCACCAGGTGGATACAGTATTTTTACCTAACCTCTTGAGTTAATCAACAATGCCTGAGTTGAGTATCGTGTTAAATGTTTTGGCCAAGCAGTGTAAACAATTTTGTCCTTATCCATTTCTTTGGTAATCTTCTCAAAGAAGTCCACCAGGTTGAGTAGGCATGACCTGTCCTTGATAAAAACAAATAGGGTTGTGTCCAGTGTATGTAGGTTTACTATATCATTATTGATCATTTCCATGACTTTGCATATACGACTAGTGAGACTTGTGGGTTTGTAGTTGGCCCACCTTTTGTACAAAGGGATGACTGTTGCTGTCCTCCATTCATGAGGCATGAAGCCTGTTTGGAGACTACATTTAAATAGCAATTACAAAGGGCCTGAGAGGTCATGTTTTATGCTATTTAGAAGGCATCCTGAGATATTGTCTAGGCCCATTGATGCAGTGTTCTTGGCCTTAGAGAGAACATTAAGGACTTGTTCCCTAGTGACAACAGGGAGAGTTATATTTGAAGGCATTTCTTGAGGGAAGGGTGATGGAGAGAGAGGGGTAAAGTTGGAGCTGAATTTGTTGGCCTGTAGGTTTACTAAATCTTCTGGTTCAGTATAGGAGGCTCCATTTACATTAAGCTCTGCACACAATTGCTTACTGCCTTTGAGGTCGTGGACATAGCTACAGAATGCCTTGTGGTTTTCCTTGTTCCAGAAGGCCAAATTTACCTCAAATATGACTTTGGTAGACTTTATATTTACATGTGTATGTATATATATATATATATATATATATATATATATATATATATATATATACATATATATATATATATATATATATATATATATACATCTGTGAACAGTAGCACAGTAAAACTTACTCTGCTATATTAACTGCACTGCTTGGGATAAGGCTATGCTGGTTGTTCTGGCCAACATCAAAAGCAATTAGCCAATCTGCATTTTAATTGCAAAAAAATGTCTTGTTCAAGGGACAGAATACAATGCAACAAAAAAACAAAAAGTGGATACTACACCATGTTGAATGGAGACTCAGGTCCAAGGTACAAATTCAAAAAAAGAAAAGAACAGACTGTTGAAATGCCATAACACTTTAATACACAAAGCTTTTGGGTAACAAACCTTCTTCAGTGTGAAGTAACACAGATAATAGCAAACATTCAATTAAATACCTACTTTAAAAAAACGTCATACAACACAGCCCTATCGGAATACAACAGCAATTAAATATTTAAAACATTTCCTTAAGAGAAAACATTGCTGTATATAAAAAAAAAGTCACAAAGAACTTTTTAACAGACTTATTAAAAATAAACTTTGTTATTCTAAGATTTCAAGCACATCTGTTTCTACTTTAAAACAGGCTTAACAATTTCCAACTATTTTCACTCATTTCAAGTATATTGTTTAAATCACAAATAATAGACTTGACATGAATGAATATAGTCAAATAGTCCACCTAGGAGCAGATTGTGAACCAGTATTAAATGCAGCAAATAGTGTCAAGCCTGTTTCACATTGAAGAAGAGTTGTTACCAGAAAGCTTTGTGCATAAAATTGTTGTGGCATTTTAAGAGTCTGTTTTTATCTTTTTACAGAATATAATGCCTCATAACAAGAACCAAAAGATCATGTCTCATGTTTTCTCTGCACTCACGTTGGCAGTGGAACAAGGGATCATGGTGTGTACTAATGGAACAGGGAGGGAATCATGGTGTGTACCAATGCAACAGGGAGGGGATCATGGTGTGTAACAATGCAACAGGGAATCATGATGTGTACCAGTGCAACAGGGGATCATGGTGTCTACAAATGGTACATGGAGGGGATCATGGTGTGTACCAATGGAACAGGGAATCATGGTGTGTACCAGTGGAACATGGAGGAGATCATGGTGTTTACCAGTGCAACAGGGAGAGGATCATGGTGAGTACCAATGCAACAGGGAATCATGGTGTGTACCAATGCAACAGGGGATCATGGTGTGTGCCAGTGGAACAGGGAATCATGGTGTGTAGAAATGGAATAGGATATAATGGTGTGTGCCAATAAAGCTTTTGTCAAAGAAATGTTCTTTAAGTATAATATTGTCTGTTCTCATCATAATCCCATGACTTTAAACACACTAACTCCAAGGTAGTTTTGCCTTAGCAATAAGGGGATAACTTATTTTCCTCCAACATTCAGCAAGCTCAGAGTTATTATGTCTTGGAAATTAAAAATCTGGAGCATAGGATTTGCTAATATGGGACTTAAAAGTTTCTTAAACAAAAGTAATGCATTCCATTTTCAGCCCATAATAGGATGTTGTAGGATGCCGACATCTTTACAGCAGCACATACTGTGGTTTGTTAGGTCAGAGGGCTGAGACTTGTACTGCTGCCTGTTAGTTCACAGTGGTAAACATTGTACTGCAGTTTGGTAGGTCAGAGGGCTGAACCTTGTACTGCTGCCTGTTAGTTCACAGTGGTAAACATTGTACTGCTGTTTCTTAGCTCAGAGTGCTGAACCTTGTACTGCTGCCTGTTAGTTCACAGTGGTAAACCTTGTACTGTAGCCTGCTAGTTAAGTTTGGTCAACCTTGCATTGATATCTGCTGGTTCACTGTGGTAAACATTGTGCTGGTGCCTGCTAGTTCAGTTTGGTAAACCTTGTATTGTTACCTGCTGGTTCACTCTGAAAAAACTGTATAACTGGAATACTGACAGTTTGCATGAGCCACAATGCATAAATAATGTCACTGGAATATTTTGGAAATTGTGGAAATTTTGAGAAGATTGAAACTCTGGATGTTGCCACAGCTTTGTCCTTCCACTGGATCAGCTGTTAATCAATCAGCTCTAACTAGACGTAGTGAACAACACTGCTTTGTTCAGCTGCTGATATCACTAAGACCACATCCTCCCCAAGAGGAATTGTTGGCCACAGAGGAGAGGAGCCAATGTAGTCTGCCTAATAATATCCAGGACAGTGTCCAAAGTACCAGAGATTTAAATGTGGACAGAGGATGTCATTATGTGTCCATAACCCAGATCTGGTGGATCGAAAGAGCTCAAGGCAGGGGCATGTCTCAAGATGTAGCAGGCAGATTAAACAGACAAACTAGTATTTCTTTCACATCACGTATGCTGCCCTGTCGCCTGTTTTCATGTCTTTCATTGGATTAACTAAATCAGTTCCAGTTTGTACATATAGGGTGCACGCCATTTATTTATGTATTTATTTACTGAGTCTACTTAGGTAAATGTCAGATAAATGCACTACAACACAAATGTTTGTATTTGTTTTTCAGTGGTGAACTGGAAACATAGAACAGCACCACCAGGGTGTTCAACCACCTTGATTTATTCAAAGTGTACATCTGGTACCTCAGCCATTCACCTTCACATGATAAGTTAACTCCCACCAAAGATAACATTTTATACAGCTTTAACCCAGTTCACAAGCAATTAATTATATATTTAAATAACAGTTAATTGATTAACAATGACATATCAGAAACAGTCTTAAATATCTTTATATAAGACATTAAACATTTAAATAAAATTCTAAGTACAAAACTTTTAAATCACAAATTAGATTTTACTAATCATACATTTTTCATTTACTTTAATTAATTAAAACATTAAATTTACTTCCAAATGTAATCCTCTGGGTTATGAAGTTTAATAATTTAGTATCATTTTGATTTCTAATTCATTCAGTTTCCTAACAAGGTCACCTCCTCTAACTAAATAGAGTTTGGGGAACACACTAAAGAAGAAACAACTTTCTGATGATGGATGAACATTACAGAAATGTTCTACTACAGGGCCTTTTAGGTTACAATTCCTAATATCCCCTAATGTTACAAAATACATATCTTCACTTTCCACTTTGTCTGCCGTACATAACACTTTGTTGTACTATAACCAGAGCCAATGATGTGCACTACTACACACGATTCACACAACCACAGCCAGTGATGTGCACTACTACACACGATTCACACAACCACAGACAATGATGTGCACTACTACACATGATTCACACAACCACAGTCAATGATCTACACTACTCCACACGATTCATGTAACCACAGCCAGTGATGTACACTACTCCACACAATTCACAATTAAACCTCCCACTGGAAATTACATTCCTGCTATTAATTTTAGTTCCTGTTAAATTCCTAATGTTTGGACACACCTTACAGTGCCCACACATAAATGAGCCCTTCTTTCCAAAACTGTCATCGATTGTCTATACCTAAAATTCAAAATTTCTTTCAAGTTGTTATATCTGCCATATGAAAACATGATGTGTCTAAGAAATAATTCCTGTACCACATCATCGTAATATACAGTATGCCATAAACCCCTCAAAAGATTTTCCAAAATTTTTTGAGACTGGAGTGTATTTGGTGACAAAAAATATTTTTTTATCATTCTCATATTGACCTACAGAATTCCTAATCAATTGCTTATTTGAATGCCACTGCTTGCTACCTTTTTTACCATCCATTTTATCCAAGTTCTATCTAGCCTCAACTAATATTCCCACAGAGTACCCATGGGCCAACAGTCTGTACTTCACCTCCTTTAACTCATCTTCCTTAAATTTATCTCCTGCTGTGTTAGGGAAAATTATTTTGGATTCCCCATGTGGAAGACAATTAAACAAATGGGGGGGGGGTGCATGCTGGTTGTATGTAAAAAAAAAATAATAAAAAAATAATGACCATCTTCTTCTTATACAGTTGATATTGAATAGTACTGTCCTCCCCTACATAAAATTCCACATCTAACAAATGGATGAAATCTTTACTTAATTCAGACCATGAGTATTCTTGTTTACCTCATTCAAAAATTCCACAACATCTTGATCTTTTCCCTTACAAATAAAATATATTACCACCTATTCAGGAAAAAAAACTTTGTAGGGTACAAAATATTCTTTTAAAACTCTCTTATATGGATTATGGCATATACAGGTGCAAATGAAGCCCCCATTGCAGTGCCTTTCATCTCTAGGAAATTTTCATTTTTAGTGCAGAAATAGTTATGTGTTAAACAAAATTGAAATGAGAAAATAGGTGCGTGGAACATCCCTGATCACATTACTAACTCCCTCCATACCCCATCTTAATTCAATATTTGGACAAAATGGACTAACATCCACAAAACCCCCCTAACAAAAATCTTCCTTCTGATCAATTCCTTTCAAAGTTTTACTAAGTTCCATAGTATTTTTAATATGTGCTGGCACCCTTTGCAAGTATTTTTAAACTATTCAAAATATTCCTACATTTTGTAAATATGAATCAATTCCTGATACAATGGGTATACTTAGGAGGTCTGCATGTTTTTTTATGTTTCTTAGGAATTGCATAAAACACAGGCTCTTATGGTTTTTGAATGTGCATTCACATCCCCGGGGTAAGGAAGCCCGATTGTTTTCCTCTGTCCAAAATTTCATGCAGCAGTAGGTTAAATGAGGCCACTGAGTTATATGACAATCAAACATATTCTTCTTTATTTGAATATAACTCATTTACCATCTTAGAATACTTAGTATTACTCATAATAACCCAGTTGCCTTCTTTATCAGCCTGCCTAAATACAATATCATTTAATTATGTTTGAAGTTGCTTCAAAGCCAGCTATTCATTTTTATTACATTATAACATCTCTTAGATTTAACAAAATTAGCAAATTCAAACTCTACTTTTTTACAAAAAATGTTCTCAAATAGGCAAATAGCTATAGAGTTCTCAGGTGACAAAAATTGGTCATCACTAGGAAAAAGAGGAACAGTTAGTCTACCATACCCTGTGCAAAAGACATTATCAGCTTTGACATCCTTCCCTATCCCACAAACATGTGAAGTAATGGCCAAGTTTAAGAGAGAATTACTATCATTCAAAATTTCTGTATTCATATTAGCATCCTGCTTATCATTTGTACCACAAAAATACATGTAAATGTACCTTTCTACAAAATCACTTATAATCTATCAAAATCTCAGCAAATGCAGGTAATTTGGCAGGTATAAAGTTTGTAACTCACAACAAAACAATTTAACCACATCTGAAATATTAAGATTTGAAAAATTAATGATATTGAAATAATTCAACTCATTAAACTTACTGGTGTCTTCCAAATTAAAGTCCCAAAATTGTCCAACAATTCCGGGAAATAAAATTAATTTTGTCTGCCTCTACTCTGACCTTTTCATTCCCTGCCATTTGGGTGGGATGGGCCACTATTCCCATTAGTTTCTAGTTGCTCCAACAAAAGTTTGTTGTTTATTATTTGTACATTTTAAAGGAAATGCTCTTTTTGCTTGAAGTCATTTCAACAGATAGTGAAGAATCACACATAGTGTAAGAATGGCCTTCTAAATGTCTAACCCTTGACCTTACATGCCATGATTTATTTTATTTATGTTTTTTTTTTTATTTTTATTTTACATTTGTTGACCAAGCTAGTTTAACTGGATACATGTCCATTTTCAGTAGAGGCATGGGGAGATAAGCTCCACTTTAAACTAAATAACTCAAGACAGAACAAAAGTCCAAAAAAATATCTAAAATACATATACATGAAGATTTTCTTTGACAACTTGAATTATACAGAACTAAAATTATACAGACTGTGACTACTGAGTTTAACAAGGCAAAATGCAATACTATTACTAAGGGAAAGTGATTGATATTCACCATAAGTATATTGGGTAGGAATGTACCTCTACAATGATGTATATAGGTTATAAAAAATATAACACTGAGAAATAAGAAAATTATTAAATATATGTACATGAAGAAGTAATTACAGTCATAGTGAAAGAAATAGTTGGTATATACAAGGTGGAAGACATGAGCTCACTGAAGAAGGAATGTTGTAAAGACCATACTCAGTGATAGTTCTTTGGGAATAAGATACTAAGAAGGGAGTGAGGAATGAATTTACTAATTCAGCAAAGTGGGTTATTGGAGGAGAGTTATAGAATAATGTTATAGTGGCAGGAATAGATAAGGCTGAAATCCTGGATGTCCCTATTCATTTTTTTTTTCTTTTCCTGATTAAGGTTCTCAGATTCCACTTACTCAATTTTTAATTGCAAATCCATAATTTTATTAGAACATCTCGGTTCCAGAATCTCATTTAACAAACTGCTCTGCAGCTGGATAATCTCATGTTGTATCTTCTTGTGCAACCTTAATTTTCATTTCATTAGTTTCTGGAGCCCACCCAAAGTGCACTGCAAAGACACCTGCTTCCATTCCTCCAGCTAATCCATATCATCTTCATTAAACTCTTCAGCAGGCAAATGGTTGACCTGTAACCCCCCCCCCCCCTTGGAGTAATGTTCAAACTGAGATATTTTTCCAGTAATTTAATGTCATAAATATTTAATGTGATTGTAATACAGCAAAGTTGTATGTGGGGCAGACAAAGAGGAAAGTGAAGATACATATGTTGGAACATCTGTGGGATATTAGCAATTGTAATTTAAAAATCCCTGTAGCAGAACATTTTTATAATGTTTATCAAGCATCAGATAGCTGTTTCGTCTTTACTGTGTTGGCTCAAACCTATTTAGTTAGAGGGGGTGACATTTTTTAGGAAACTAAATTAATTAGAATGCAAAATTATACTAAATTATAAAACTGTATATCCCAGTAGCTTAAATTTGGAAGTTAATTTAACTTGGAGCTAGTTAAAGTAAATGAAAAAGATAGGATTAGCAAATTCAAATATGTGATTTAAAAAATGTTATACTTAGAGTGCTATTTAAAAGTTTAAAATATCATATAAAGTTTTTTTATGTCATTGTTAGTTAATTGTTATTTAATTGTATAATTGCTTGTTAACTGGGCCAAACCTGTATAAAGTTCACATTTGGTGGAGTTAAATTATCTTGTGAAAGTGAATGGCTGAGGTATTAGATATACACCTGGAATAAATTAAGTTGATTGAACAGCCTGTTTGTCCTTTTGTATGTGTATACTGAGTATTGTACTAAATGTTGTTGTTTTGTGGGTGATCTGAAAACAGTCTTCCACAAGACTCCCTTGTTGGACTATACAAATAACATATTCATACTGTGCCATTGGCATCTAAATTTATCTTTTGTTATTCTCAGAAAGAACTGTCCCACTCTTTGAATTGTAACGGTCTATTTAAGCTTTTGAATGCATAACTGGCCATTGTCAAGGCTGAAAGTGATCTGTGTACCAGCTTACCTATCACGTCAGCAAAGCTAATAAATAAATAAATAAATAAATAAATAAATAAATAAATAAATAAATAAGCAGTTCTTTGGAAAAGTCAAACAGAAGATAACTAGAGACTAGCCTATCAAACCCAGGAGTACAGAAGAAGCTTAATTTGTCATTTTTAGCTTTAATCATCTGTGCTGAACTGCTTCTTCAATTTAGTAGGTTCAGCTTTCTTGTTCTCTTTTCCTCTCAGTATAGAAACGTATTACTCATTTTCAAAAGAAGGCAGAGACTGGAAATTTTCCAACCTAGTGGTCAGATTTACCTTTCTGAAAATTCAATGCTCTTTTGTTATCTTACCTAGTAGGGGGTTGAGAAGCATAGCAGAATATTATCTGCCTTCCTTCTTGACACATCCTGCTCAAAGCAGCTTTACATCTGAATCTACAGTTGTAGGTGGTATTTTTTTAATTTGCTTGGGTTCCATATTTCTCCTCCTCACTCATCATGAATTTACTTAATGCTTTGAACTTCACAGTAATTAACATTATTGCTGAGAGGTATGACGAGATACTTCATTTTGCTGTAATACTGAAATGTTCTCACAGATCATTTTGATATCAAAGATAAGGTACTCAAAATGTGATGATTGGCATGGTTAGCATGAGGTCATGTTTTTTACCAGAGTTTTTGATAAAAGATCAAGGGAATGTTGTTCCTGTTAATTATTCTTGCAGTAGTTGCATGAGACTCTTTTGACAAATATGCAGTTGTGGCTCAGCCATTTTGATGCAACAAAAGGAACATACTTTCTACTTTTCTTTTATTTTTGATACTGTAAAGTCTTACATTAATTGCCTGTTATGAGTTTCTATTATGCATTGTGTTTTCTAGTTATGTAGTGGTGTCTTTACTAGTGGGTCTATCATCAGATGTATTCTGCGAGAGTCAGATCTTCAAATTATTGACATTATCTTGTTGTCTCAACAGTCTAGATGCATTTTACAAAGATTATAGCTTATTATCTTGGATGTGTTAGCTTTATTTTATAAATGATGTGTCCTGAATGACAATGTGTACTATGCTGATTACTTTTCAAAGGTGTGAAAAGCAAGTTTGTCTCCTTTCATCCTTTTAACCCTTTATCACAAATTAAATTTCCTTACAGAATAGTTAGCTTCATCTTGTTTCAACCTCAGATTTATTATTGTGCTTAGACACTAAGCAGATTGGTAAAGATAATATTTAGAGTAAGCAAGGTAAATAAAGAGAAATCATGAGGTATTGCCTGAAACATGCACACTTTTAAGCGCTGCTTAAGGCACTAAATAGGCAGCAGCTGACTTTTGCATTTTTAAGAGGTTAGATGTAAAGGCCACTCCTTTTCATAAAAAAACACAAACTGAAATCTATCAGGTACAAGTATGACTATAATTTATTATATAATAAATAATTTAAATGGTTCTTTACCTGACTAGCAGACAGAAAATAAAGTGTTAAATATAGAACAATGAGTCAGTAGCTGTAACTGAATACTTTTATTTATTTATTTTTATTTTACATTTGTTGACCAGGCTAGACTAACTGGATACATGTCCATTTTCAGTAGAGGCCCGGGGAGAAAAGCTCCAAGAAAGACATATAAAAAGTCATAACAGATCAAATTATAACAAATATACAAATAATGCAAAAATTATGACAGGTCTCAACAATAATAATAGCATGAAAATATATGTAAAAAATTTTTTTTTTTTTTTTATAAATATATGAATACAGTAATAAGTGGTAATGAAATAAGCAGTATTGGCTTACACCTACAAGTACTTAAACTGATATAAAATAGTACTAAAAGTAACTTCTGGTAAAAGTAATGACTGTTGGTAACCTGAATTTGCCTTCAAAATGCAATGACATTCAAAAAGTAATGTAATCTGTGACTAAATATTGTGCCAATAAGCAGCAGAGATATAAAACAAACAATACAGTTTGAAAGAAAGCTTGAAAGAGATGATCAAAGTATAGAGATAACAAAATACTTGTCAGATCTTGGAAGAACTTTGCATATCACCACAGAAGTCAGTGTTGTAACTCGCAGTTGATGACAGCTTTTTCTGATTTTGAAGATTTTAAATATGCAGTGGTTAACATTTCAGCATTTGCAAATAAGATGTTTTCCTCCAGAAAACAAAAATAAATAGTGACTTTGATTTCTAATTTAATGTGAATAGCATGGAAGTGACATTTGGATAATTTCTTTTAGTTATCTGGCAGGATGCATTACGTGTTGCTCATTCATGATACACCAAGTTTATGGATGGTAGAATGTTCCAGACAAAGTATCATAAATGTATATAATAGGTGGAGGAAGATATAAAAAAAAATCCCAATCCCAATATATCTTTTGCTGCTGAATTGTACGGCATAACATTCCAGACATTTCTGATGCAGATCCCCATGCAAGCCTTCCGATAGCAGCCTGGATCAACTGAGTGCCAGACAAATACAGCATCTATTGTTACACCTACTTTTATTATGTATCTTTAATTTCATATATTCTGAGACACAACAATATTTTGATAAATCCTTTATTATTACTATTTTATTTCCAGCCAGCGCATATTTTATTTTCAAACAAAACACCACAAGCAGTTAGTTGCTAGAGTTTGAGTCCCCAGAAGAATAAATGTACTAAAATAAAAACACAAAAGAGCTCAAAAATGACCAAAGGTTCCAGTATACACTCTATTTATTGAATAAAGTCACATAAGCAACTGTGTATACTAAAACCTTTGGTCATTTTCAAATTATTTTGTGTTTTTATCTTATTACATATTTTATTTTGTTTTATTTTCAGTTTTTAAGGAACACATCATGTCAATAGAGACCAATGAAGCACCAAATGTTTGAAAGCTATTTTAACACAGAAAATTTCATGCTGACATCCCAACATGCCTAAACAGTTTACACTTGGAAGAAAAAGACACATTGTGAAGTTACAACCATTCTGTGAATAACGCCAGCTTTAATGTGTTGCCTGAGTGCTCTGTGTGTGTGTGTGTGTGTGTGTGTGTGTGTGTGTGTGTGTGTGTGTGTGTGTGTGTGTGTGTGTGTGTGTGTGTGTGTGTGTGTGTGTGAGGGAGGGAGTGTATGAGAGTGAGAGAGAAAGAGAGAGACAAGCAGACAGACAGACAGATGGAAAAGAGAGAGAGAAAAGCTTTTAAAACATTTAAAATAAAGGTTTACTGCTAAAATGTATATAATGGAAATTAATTGGAACCTTTTTATGTTTTAGGAGCTGGTTTATTTGTATGTCAATTAGAAAGGATTTAAGCTTGCTGATTTATTTTATCTTGAAAAACAGGACAGTGTGAATTTTTTCCCGTTTAGCTTCTTAAAAGATCGAATCTCCATAGTCCTTCTTTTTTATTGTTATATATTTATTTATTGTTAAGAAAATGAAAGTTGCTTAATGTTAGAAGCAGTTGTACTAGGAAAAAGGTGAACATGTATTCAACTCTTGAGGAAAAAACTGTCATACTTTAGTCTGAAATGTGTCTTGTCTTATTAAAATCAAAAGAGTTTAAGCCCACATGACAGCATGATGTCTGTGTGGGCAGTATTTGCTAGCTATAGAGTAATTTACTTCTCTAAACTTTAAGTTAGGTAAAGGATTAATTTGAACTGAAAAGCAAAATACAAATGTTGAATTCATGCTGTAAATATAAGAACTATCTGATTTAAAATAAGTTTGGACAGACTATGAATAAGTATTGATTCATTCACACACACTTTACCCATATTGCTTTTGCTCAATAAACACATCCCAGCACAAGCACAGGTCCTTTCTCTTTTCATGTATTTCATGTTATTTTCGTCCCTGTAGGTGAAACATTGCCTCTGGCCAGTTCCCATCAGGTTCTACTTAAATTCAGTGCTGGCAGCAGTACATCTGCTAGAGGATTCCACTTTGTTTATCAAGGTAAGTCCATTACTTTTTAAATACCTTCCAGTGAGCTTTGGACTAATTTTGTTTTGCTGCACTGCATCTGTTTATCAATCTACCAGGTGTACTGTCTTGTACATGAAGTGTGCAGTTACCTACTATGTCACAAATAGTCACATAAACAGGTAAGACAGAGCTTGTAATCATGTTAATTGTAGCATTGCTTAAGGACATCTAGATGATAAACCGTGATGTAAACTCATTTGCAATCATTAGACTTAAAGCTACATTAGATAAACAGTGAAAACCCACCAGTGAAAAAAATATCCTTTGTAGTTTATTTTTCGCAACTTGAAATCTGTACTGCACAAATCTGAGCAGTACTTTGAGCTACACCTTCAAACACATTTCTGGTGTAATTTTTTTAATATATTTTGGATTTTAAACACAACACTGTGATCTACTGATTTATAAATACCAAAGGTTCTCTAGTGACAAATAACTAATTTTAAATGTAATGACATCTTAACAGGTAACGCATAATCTTTTAAGTTGTCAAGAAGTTTGTGATCATTTGTGTGGATGTGGTTTCATAAACAAAATACAAAATGCAGACAAAATGCAGACATATTTTGTTCACCATTTTGAATTGTCTATTGGATTTAACTGTGATTTTGTTTAGTAAAATCTCAAATACTTTCACAAATTAGTAAATGAAGATGGTATCTTCTAAAATAATTTAAGAAACGCAGAAATACATTTTTGATAATTGCTACATTTGGAGTATATTATTGCCTATAAACACTTGCATTTCAAATACATTTAACAATGGCAAAGGAGATATGGTATATTTCAAGAGAAAAAGGACATAGAGGTGTGGTTTATCCTGTTACTCATTTTTAAATATTTCTGATATCCTGCTATTTTGACAGGCAGGTCTACTTATATTCAGAACACGTTTCAGTAGGATAATAAATGACTCGAGAAAATAACAAGTAAGTAGATGAGGACATATGAGTGCTTTTGCATTGATGTGGTACTTCTGGTAAAATATGTTACAAAATTCAAAATTAATTCTAGGAATATGAATATAATCACATATGAGGTTTGGAAACAAACCAAATTGTCCCTTGACATCTTCAGAAAAGGGTTAGATAAATATATTAAGTGAAGCTAAGTGGGTTGGAGAGATGGAAGGGTTAAATGGAAAGAGGAATGATTGGAAGGAAATGAGGTAAGGGTGGGGAAGGGTTTAGGGGGTTTTGACAAGTATAGCTGGGTAAGTAATCACATTTTGTCATGAACTTGCTAGATGGCAGGTTTATGTCTGAGACGACCTAGGTATACTGGGGTAAGGTAGGCCTTGGTTTAATAATGGTAGGCAGGTGGTGGAGGTGAGTAATTGTTATAGATGTATGTATTTTTTTTTGGGGGGGGGGGCATCCTCAACTCCTTTTCCCATTTTGCACATGGGCATGGTAATTGTTGGCAAAATGAACTTTAGGTGTGAGAAAGATGTGACGTATCAGTTTAGCAGCTAGATTGCTGGAGTTGTATGTCATTTGTTAGTGTATATCATGTAGTTTTTTTCTCATCCTGCTGGTCTTGTCCATGGTTCCACTTCCTTTACCCCAATGACTCTTTTGAGGGATTGGAGAAAGTCATCTTCCCACCTAGATGAGAACCATACAATTAATTAGTTCCTTGGCTAGAGAGCCTAACTAACTCACTTGCTCCTTAAAGAAGTGAAATTTATACAGTAGCGAGTGGGCTAGTCTGCTAGACCGAACAGTGTAGAGGCATGTACGGTATGTAATCTGTGGGCTGGAATATGGTGTTTGTTGCAGGAGTGTGGGTTGTTGATGGGGTTCTTGAGGTTGTGATTCAGCTTTGTATTACAGTTCTGTGAGAGTTTACAGGGAGATGTGGGTCTCATAGGTTGGGAATTGTACCTTCCTGTCTCTTTGTATATCCATACGCCAAGATGTGAGGCAAGCAAGTCTTGGGTGCCATGCATATGCATTAAGCAGTAAAGGCTGCGAGGGGGGAAGTGGGAGTCTCTGGCTGTTGTCCATGGTTTCCACTGTTTGGATTTTTGCAGCATCCTGCCACTTAGACACAGTGTGGATGCTGATAGAATTTTTAAAATGTATGTTATTTTCTGAAGCGCATTTAAATAGGTCGGTTTTTGTCACTATAAAGTCAGATTTTTCTGTGTTTCAATAGATGTACATTTTTCTGTTTTGGAAGTTTTCACTCTGGGGCTCTATGATAAAGGAACATAGCCCATTTGAACCATTCAGCTACTGCAGTGACATACACAAGCAGAAGATTTGTAAGTGTTGCTGCCGGGTTTCTGGTCACTTGAGAGGAGTCTCAGGGCTTAATGGCTACCATGACAGGCCTACTGTGGCAGACTGGCAGTCTCCCTTTAGAGTGGTGCAGGGTTTCAAGCTTTGTTTGCCTTCATGTTGGATTGGGTGAGAATGTTCTCCATAGCACATGTTAGTGGTGGTGGAAGAGTAGCGATCACAACATGGTGTCATTAGATAGCTGTCTCCAGGGGCAGTGCCAGGTTTTTGCAGGCCGAGATATGCAGCCAGCAGTAGTTAGTTGCCGTACATGCATGCTGAGGGGGAGGTTGTGGGTTTGGTGGTGCGTTATGGTTCGTATTCAGTAAGTATGCTATATATATATATATATTTAAAAAAAATGAATAACGGGGAGGGCTTTTCAGTCTGTTGAATTTCTTGACAGGAGGCCGTGGGTCCTAACATTGTTGCGGAACTTCTGTGGACTACTAGTGTTACGGAGCTTTTGGGATAGTTTAGCAATAGAGTTCTAATATAATATGGCAAAATATTCAATGTGCTCTACATCTGCCGGGTCATCATGTTAATTGTTGCTTGTGTGAGTGTCGGAGAGATGGAGGTGATTGTGTGTTTGTGGGAGATGGAGTGGTTTCTGGTGATTTCTTCATCAGATGCACTGGACAAATGAGTATGATCCGAATTTGTTTTGGGGGAGTATAGTAAATGGCTGCTGATCATGATGGGATATCCATTGTATATGGGTTATATTTACGGAGTTCGGTGTTAAAGAGCAAGCAAACTGTTATGAGTTTTATTTATTTATTGTTATGTTTTTCTGCAGTATTTCTGGGATTTATGAAAACTTGTATGTTAGTTTGGTTGCAGGACAACAAAAGTAAAAAAATGTATCTACATTTTGTTAGGGGGATTCAGGCCTGGCTCCAAATTAGTAACAATTTTGAAAAATCCGCAGAAAGTATGGTTTAAATTTCCATTCTCCTGTGGACTACAGCAGAGATATTGGCCAATAGGTGTGGACATTCTGACACACTCTGTACAGTCCAGAGGTATACACAGAACTCCTTAGTGCAGAACATGTGGACCAAGCCTGACAATATGGATGTTAACAGCCATGTAGATGGGTATAACACATAACAATTTGGTATACATTCGCCCCCATAGGTTATGCATTCAGACACCCCTGTCTGTCCTGAAACATAATAACTGCTGGGACAGAGGTGCCATGGCCACATACTACCCACTAGATATTGACATACATCTGTACAGCATCCCACCGCTCTGTCTGACATACATGACTGTTAAGGGAGGTCTGGCAGCAATACATCTGGCAAGTATCTGGACATGACATCTCACTGGGTAAGTACACTAAGCTGCTAGGCATGCAATAAAGCACTGTGCAGGCTACAGGCAGACTGACTTAACACTGGCCTACATCTCCTATGAGGGAATGCACATGTACCTGCATATATAGCAGGCTCTACAGGCATGTCACAGCACAGGGTAGCATACACCTGTGTGAAAGTGCATAACACAACCAGTGTGAACACAGCCACATATGGTAAGCTAGCATAATATTACAGAATATGGACTATCTGTTCAACATCATCCTCATATGTGCCACTCACACACTAACCCTACATATACTGGGCCGCTGTGCAGTGTGGTCTGATACCTGTCTGTGGTATGGGACATGTGCGTGTATGGCCTTACAAACGTAAACCAATATGGCAACACACAGTGGAGCAGCATGTACCATCAGATAGGATGGGACCTAGGACAATAACATCTACCACAGTCTGTACACAGGCCAAGGTACATATTAACAATACACACCCTGTCGACATTCACTATATGTACACAGACCTCAGTACTGTACAAACAACCACAGAATGTCCAGGTTATGTCATGAAATATAACCCCTACTGTACATAACATGTGTAGCAGTCTGATATATCACTGGCTTGTTATCAGATATGATGACCCTAATTATGGTGTACAGTACATATGCATCTCTTAATGTATGGCATATGTACAAAGGTTGACAGAGTTGTGGCTGGAAGCACACACACACACACAGGGCCAATATTGACATGTTGCTGTGACAACATCATGCATTTACTGTTGTAACAGGGTTTGTCGCAACATATGTCCTATGAGGGATATGAAGTCAGTAACTGTCACAGCTTTCACCATCTAGCAATCCTCACACTACCTTCTGAAGTTCACAGATACATGATCTGTAGGTAACGCATGAAACCAAAGGCACTACACACTGCCCAGTCTGCAGATGACCCTACAGATGGGGAGTCCTCATAAACATAGAACTGACATGGCAGGTATTAATACATGTAGGACAATCATATCCGCACACACCCTGTTAAACCAACATTACTCTGAATGCAGTAGAGCAGCACTTGCAGTTTGTTGTCAGGTCAGGCACATCCCCCCTTCTGTGTGTTGGCCTGTTTCCACAGTGTCAGAGGTAAATCGCCAATCCATCTGTGATGCTGTTTGCCAAACAACAGATCGGGTTCCTGCTCACAGTGAATGAAAAGTCCCAACACCAGCATGATGTTCCTAGATATTGGAGTGCGTTTCCAATCAATAGGCAATGGGAATGTTACCACAGCTGTTCCACATGCAATCAGCTAGAGGAGGGCTGCAATTCGTGCAGAGGCCATCAGCTGATCATGAGCATTGCCTAAAATACACATGCTGCTGCCTAAGCAAATCAGGTATAGGTCTCCAAATCCACCAATGAGGGAGTGAAAGAGGCAAAGACAAATCAGGGAGGAGTGGGAGAGTAAAACTTAAGCATGTTTGTGTCACACATCTACCAGCTCAGGGTATCAAACCCCTGATGACTATGTAGTGTTAACACAGCTCTATGCAGTTATTGGATGCACCATATATGTTACTTGTTGTGGAGCCCTCAGAACATATATGTGATGGTGAGTGACATCTGCAACAGGGATATGGTAGCTATACGGTAGGTGAAGTACATGTGCCTGTCCGAATGAACAGGTGCCAGTGTCAACATAGCCACACTCTCACATGGACGCACCCCCATTGACACACTTGGTAGGGCCAGCATTACAACTCATCACTAGGGAGATTGCCACAACACATTACTGTGCAGGTATCACATGCACCACATGGGTCATACGGAGGTTATATGGGCAAAGGGTATGGGGAGGTGTCTGACAACAGACAGCATGCTACAGTATGCCATTGGGGGTTGTAGTGAGTGTGGATGTGATCATACGCATCATACTATACACACACGAACACACAGGGTTTCAGTACTGACATGCATGGGTGCATTTCTGCATGGGAGTGTGGGTGTGTAGTGGTCGACTCTGCCAGATGGCTATACATGGCTAGGTGATAGGTATACCTTGGCAGCAGGCCACATGACAATGGTCTGCATTGTAGCTCAGGGCTGCAGTTTCTGCATTTGCCCTCACAGGTGGGTATTGTAACCACCATCTAGTCACCCAGATGACTATTCCATGTTGCTAATGCTGTGCATTGCTTGCCATGTATGTGTTCCTTAGTTCATGACATGGACGGTGTCTGGGATGTGCACACCTCCCACATGCATGTATAGTGACATGTGGAACTGTACCTGGGGTGTCTGGCCCTTGTTGTGTACACAGACTATCATCAGTTGAGCCAGTCTTGGACACCTATGGCAGGAACTGGTAATGGACAGCAGGTTTACCCTGCACCTGCATTGATAGCATGCTAATGGCATTCCCTGGTGTCAGTGACATCTGTCCATACAGGGCATGTTTTCAGGCATGGTATGTCCTTTGTGGGTCACATGTGATGGCACCACAGGTGTTGCAGGTTTCCAGTGGGGAACATGGGGAAGGTGCACTGTCTGCATGTACGTGCCTATTGGACAGATGGACAGGGTGCCATGCCCTCTGTAACCCACAGTAATCACTCCATAGTTACTATCAGTGGCCAATATGCAGTGTACTACCCAGATATTGGCTGTTGCCTAGGTGTGTGTGTGTGTGTGTGTGTGTGTGTGTGTGTATGAGACATGGGTTGATAGTGTGATCTGGGTAATACTGGGGTTGCTAACTGTGATTGCCTGGCCTTGATGTCATATGTATATGGATTTGCACCACAGCCTCTTGGCTATTTCACATCTGTTATCCCTGTACGGTGGACATTGTGATATATACCAGGGCCACCATATAAGAAAATTGAAAACCCACTGTACATTGGGCACAAGTGACACACACTTACACCCAACTCCACAAGGGATATGAGTTACAAACACACATACACACACACACACACACACACACACACACACACACACACACACACACACACACACACACACACACACACACACACACCTGTCATGTCTGGGAGTAGAACCCCTACCTAACTAGCTTATTACACTACACAGTTATAGTGCGCACCATGGAAATTACTGGAGTACTCCTTCCCCAAAGATGTATATCACATTGGATGACATCAGCATGACTGCCAAAGTAGGACATTCGAATTGTAGTGAGTGTGGCTAGGCTAAAATGCATTGCACCCTACACTGACAGTGACACACACACAAAATATCTGCAACTGACATGTGTGGGTATAGAACTCCTAAAAGAGGTTTAAGTCACACTACAGCATGGAGCTGTTATAGGACGCACCATGGAGATTACTGGAGAACTCCTTCCCCAAAGGTGTATTTCACAATGAATGACATCAGCAGGATTGCCAAAGTAGGGCATTTGAAATGTACTGAGTGTGACAAGCCTATAATGCATTGCTGTCTACACAGACATTGAAACACACACAAAACATCCAGAACTGCCATGGGTGGGAATAGAACCCTACCAGAGTTATAAATCAAACTACACCAGTACGCAGTTATGACACACGCAACAGAGATTACTGGACTACAACCTTCCCAGAGGTGTATTTCTAGGTGGATGACATCAGCAGCCTTGCTAAAGTTGAGCAGTTGAATTGTAGGGGGTGTGGCTACCCTAAAAAGCATTGCTCTCTAAATGGACAATGTCAGACAGACACAAACACAAACACTTGCCATGTCTGGGATTAGAATACCTACCAAACTACTTTATCACACTACAGCAGTATGCAGTTATAGGATGCACTATGGAGATTACTGGGCTACAACCTTCCCAGAGGTCTATTTCTATGTGGATGACATCAGCAGCCTTGCCAAAGTTGAGCATTTTAATTGTAGGGGGTGTGACTACCCTAAAAAGCATTGCTCTCTTTACAGACAGACACACACACACACACACACACACACACACACACACACACACACACACACACACACACTTGCCATGTTTCTAATTAAAACACCTCCATAACTATTTTATCATACTACAGCAGTACGCAGTTACAGGATGCACTACGGAGTTTACTGGGCTACAATTTTCCCAGAAGTATATTTCTAGGTGGATGACATCAGCAGCCTTGCCAAGTTTAGCATTTCAGTTGTAGGGAGTGTGACTACCCTAAAAAGCATTGCTCTCTACACAGACCGACACACACACAAACACACATACACTTGCCAAGTCTGGGATTAGAAGTCCTACCTAACTGGTTTATCACACTACAGCAGTACGCAGTTATGAGATGCACCACAGAAATTACTGGATTACAACTCTTCCAAAGGTGTATTTCACGGTGGATGACCTCAACAGGCTTGTCATAGTAGGGCTATGGGGAGGGAAGTGGGTGTGCATGGGCCATAACCCATTCATCTAGAGGTTGACACATCACATGTGATCACACACAGGGTCATACTTCACAGGTACATGTATACAGATGCTAGATGACAACTTCCTTGTACAGTCATGTTGCACAGCTAGCATGTGCACCACATAGTCTGTACTGCTGACAGATACCAGTGGCTAGTATCTACAGTGAGTGACATCTGAAAGTCAAGTGGTTTTGGCCCTTTGGCTGTGTGCTGGGTGGGACAGGCCTGGATGACTCCTTGTCAAATTCACTCTCTTCCACACATCTATGTAGTCTACCTTTGGCTTATTATAGTGTGTTGTCCTTAGATATATGTCTGTACTCCTGTCCACTGTGTGTGCAAAGCATGTGTGGTGCATACTGAGGAGTGTCTGCACTAACATCTGTGACTGCCAGTTATGTCTGGTCCACTGGTGTTTGTAGACAGGGCCTTCATGTGTTTAAGTGTGTGAGCATGCCCGGTATGCCCGTCTGTATTGAAAGTGGGGATCAAGTCCAGGTAGTCTGTATTGCAGTGCTGACCTATGTGTTGCACACCTACAAGTAGCATACTGTTTCTGCAGGGTATCAGTCGATCACATGGCATTGACTGTTACTACATTTCTACATGGGATGGGGGGGCACACATGACTATTTCTACATTTCTACACAGGAATGGGGGGCACACCTGACTGTTACTATATTTCTACATAGGATGGGGGGGCACACCTGACACTTGTACACATTTTCTATGATTGTACTGGTATGTCAGGTACTCCATTTCATTCTGTAGTCCTACCTATCATGCTGCCTCGAGGCATACCAGTGTACTACAGATCTTAGCTTTTATTTACCTACATATTAGTTTCAGAGTACCTACCCTTCAGAACTGAAATCCCACTGCCTGACCTGCTGTCATCTGTCTGTGTAGGTCTGGGGAGGAGGTTACCCATAGGTATCATTCAAAAGCCATAGCACAGCCTTTGTTTTTGTTTGTCTACACCTGTCCTGCTGGCTGTGACTGTTGTTGTGTATGAGAACCCCCCTGACTGGCATGTGTGAGTCACTTACCTTGTGAGTGTCCCAGTATTGAGGGTGGTGCTGCAGGGCTGCCTATGTCAGATGCACATAGTACACTCCCTACACATGGTTGAGCACAGGTATTGTAATGTTTGGCATCCATTTTACTGTATGTGAGGATCATAGAGAGTTGTCATTCCCTAGGTCCCTCCTGTGTCAGTGTATGTGCTGTGCATTGCCTCTTTGCCAAGGCCAGGGCATACTGGGCATGCCTCCTTCTGCCTACTAGGGCAAGCTCAGATTGTTCCTGCTGTGAGTCACTCTATGCCTTTGCAGGCCTTGGCAATGATGGGGGGCTGTGTGTCCCACTAGATGACCGTCAGGGATGTCCCCATTGACAAATCTCTGGTACAGCTGCGTCAGATGCCAGATGTGGAAATCATGATAGTTTCCAGGGCAGCCAGCACACACATTCTATATTATGCCCTTGGCATCACACATGACCTTGCAGTTGATGGAGGGGAAGCCCTTGCGGTCGATGTAGACCCTATCCTGCTCAACGGGTGGTACTTTGATGCATATATGCATGCAGTCTACAGCACCCACTATCTCAGGGTATTCTATTTGGTGGAGCAGTTGCATATTGCTGGCCAATGGCTCACAGGTGTTGGGGAAATATATGTGCTCACCGACATGTGCTGACATGGCATCCAGGAACTGGTGGAGTACCCTGGATGCTGATGCCTGTGAGATTCCCATCATATCCTCAGTTGGCCTTTGGAAGGTACCTGTAGCTATATTCTTAGGCCTACACATACCTTGGTATCCACTGGGATGGGTTCCCCTCTGTTAGTTCTGTGTGTGAGGAGTGGCCGGCACAGCTCAACAATTTGCTGTAGGAGGTCCCTGTCCACCCTATAGCACTCCACTATCACCAGCTCATATAGCCCCTGGTAGGTTACCCTGTGTCTGTCCACTCTTCTTCATCTCCTCACTGTGGTTTGGTCGACAGCATTCATGTCCTCACCACCTCCAGCCTCTTCCACAAGTTGTTGTATGATAGCTATTGCAGTCTCTATCATTTTGCTGTTGTGAGTTCCCCACTTGTTTACACCAGTGGTGTAGAGTGGGAAAAACCAGAGGGGAATGTGTTTGCATAGTTTATAGTAGTGTTCTGGGCTGGGCTGGTCTGCTGCCTGTGTAATTGGCTGATTCTGATACATTTCACTTGCCAGCTAAGCTAGTTCTCCTTGATTACCTTCCTACTGCTGTTTTCCCTTCCCGTTGCCTTCATGTTTAAGCCCGTGTGCACGCCGTGCAGAGTGCTCAAATGTGCACACTGCTGCTATTTCCTAGATTAACTTATTTTTTCTTCCTGTAAAACCAGGTGTGCGGTGCGCACACCCACTTAGGCTTTGTAAAGAGTGCTAGTCAGGTTTAGACACACCCCCTAGATTAACTGTGCTATGCTAGGAGCAAACCCGAGCCACAGGGCTCCAATCTGCTTACAGTATGCCTGACACCCCCCCCCCCATTATGTCACCTTACTCCTAGACTAGCACCAAGCTATTCCTACTCTTACACTGTTGGGACCTGACTCGCATGCTGGAGAAAACTGGGATTCACTAACCTTCCCCTCATTTGCACAGTATTGCCTGCTAATGCATAGTTACATGTCTCACACTGAGCCTCCCCCATTAGAAACCACTACTCACTGGCCACGTTGTCTTCTGCTTGCCATTGACTTGCATGGCAGAATACTGATTTTAGTTAGAATGCTTATTTTAGGTTTATTTTCTTATTTTCCCCTCCGATCCCATTTGCGCTCTGCTGCCCTATGCTTAAACAGCCGAGATCATCTAAAAAAAAATTAATGTTGATTTTTGTATTTTTTTTTACAGTTTGCAATACCAATGGCCTTATACATGGCCATTGGCATGCTTACTACATGATATGCAGCCTTTATTTGGAGCTGTCACAGGTCCGTTTTGGATTTTGCAGAAATGTACTCGGTTATTAACTGAGTACATTTCTGCCGATAGCACTAGTCCTGCACAGACGGTTGCAAGCTTCCTGGATTGCAAAATCATCTCATATGTATAGATTTCTCCTGCAAATGTGGTGATTGGCATACAGGGGCTTTGCCCATGTCGGATTAGTGCAGGAGCGCTCGTGAACGCCCCTGAAGGCTGTTCCTTTATCGCACGGCAGTCATATTGAGTGCTTGAGCTCCTGCACCAATTTTGCATGCTGTGCAGGCTATAGAGAATCCAGGGGACTGTTTCTGGTCCTTTGGGTACTTACAAATGTAATATGTATAAGTATTGTAGAAATGTTACTGATGGCCTGCGTGTTCATTTAAAACAGTTGAATATTTTTTTCGTTTGTTTAGTAGCAGTAGATGTAATACTGAATGTGTAGTATATCTAGTTACCTGTTAGAGCTTCTATGTGTAGTAGTGATTATTAATAAGGATTACAGTATTGCTTTAGCCAAACATGCAAACAACTGTGTTATTTTTTTTCTTGAATTTTAAAATAAAACATTTAGTAGGAACATCAACACCATTTTATAATGTAAGGAAGTCAAATGACAGGTAGCGTTAGTGGCAGATATACCTGGACTGAATGAGTCAATTAACATAAAATGCTTATTAAAAGCACAGTGATTATAAAGTATACATTTTAACAGTATTTAGTTACAAATAGTTTGCATAAGTAACTAATGATGATTTATTTTATATCGATAATTGATTTGTGTACTATAACATATTAAGTAATGTAGTACATTTTATTTATATTTATGTCAGCTGTTGCCATGTGATCTTGTTGTGAATGTATTTAAATTGAATTGCAAAGTGTATTATTAATTCTAAAACTGTTCTAAGGATTAAAGAACAAAAGCATTCAAATAAATATGCGTCGTGGTCTTTTTTGTGTTCCTTGTGTAATAAAATGTTTTTGTTTTTAGACTGTTGATTGCTAAGGTACATTTTGTCTTCCACTTCATTTTTTTTAAATTTTATTAGAAAATAAGGGAGCATTTGGATGATATGCATTTGTTTAGAAAAATTGCTGTTAAGCAAGTAATGTTTTATAACAACTCTAGAGCAAGAAAGCAGAAAGGGTTATCACCAAGTTTAGAAAACCTATGACAAGAATAACCTGAGGTCTTAAAAAAGTATTAGAGGCACTTTGGAAATGCTTGTACAAAACATATGAATGTGAAAATGAAGAAGAAACACAAAAGGAGATATTTATGGAAAATGTAATTATGCCAAGGTTAGAGGAAGACGAAGCTCAACAAACAGTAGTTAAGAGATGTGAGAAACTGATGATGTATAATCAATCTGCAGGGAGGTCTCCAGGAACAAATGTTATCCATTTGAAGTTTGGATGTTAGGAGGGAAGAGAATGATAAAGATCTGGAAGATTTTGTTTAACGTTATTTTAAAATGAGGGGAGCATGAGCATCTTGGAAGAAAGTTGTAGTAGCTGTATTACCCAAAATAAGATAAAGACACATTTCAATTTTAAGCCATGGTTATAAAGTGTTTATTTCTATGCAAGCTATGAGAATGGCAAAGGCCTCACCAAAATTAAGAAATATACATCACTGTGGACTTATACCTTTAAGGTTGGAGCAGAAACAACTAATATGGCAAATAAGGTTGAACGCATATAATCAGCCAGAGCTAAATGACCTGCATTCTATTTACTGCATGTTGAAATTGAAAAGGTGAGAAAGATGAATTTTTAAGTAAAACAATCTATATATTCGGGTGTATATATATATATATATATATATATATATATATATATATATATATATATATGTGTGTGTGTGTGTGTGTGTGTGTGTGTGTGTTTAACTAGTTTATTAATGTTAGGGAGGTGTGGCTTGCCAGTGAACATGTGATGCAAAGAGAAATGTTTATTGTTGGAATTGTTACACTGTATTTGCCTGATGAAGTTGTGTCACTGCATTGAACAAAAGTGCTTATCTGATGTTATCTTGTTTCATTAAACCAGTGGTTTGTGAATTACTACACAACTACTTAACAGTATTTTGTGTGGCTAAGGCATCGTGTTTCTGAGTTCTGCACCATAACAGGTAGAGCATATTTCATTTCTGGGTTAAAGATCTTGATCCAAATATATATATATTTTTTGTTAGTTACATATAAAGTTTGTAGCAGATCTGCAGTTGTATTATTATATTATGTTATGTATAGTAGATTCTACTTGGTGCTTATGTGAGAAGATATGGGTTAACCTCTGCATACCAAATTTGGGGTCACTGAAGCCCTCAAATTATTAACATAAGTAAATAAATAAATAAGTAAATAACAACAGAAACATTCTGGGTTGGCCCTTTTCAACTATCTTTAAAAAGCTTTGATAGAATTTCCTTATGTTCTGTTCGATTTTTTTTTTTAGATCAAGAATTATAACTCAGAAACATGTACATATACTCATAGTTATATAGACTACTCCATGCTTGCACTATGGAGGGGAAAAGTAAAAAAAAAAAAAAAAAAGGGAAAGAAAACAATATGACTGGTTCTTTGAGCACAAGTCTGTGCTTTTGGTACTTTTTTCATGCATGTGGTGACATTCTAATAGGGAGACTTTGTTCAGCCAGAAAGTATCTGTTCCTTTCTGTCCGTTTGCTACTGCTATGCAATATTCATCTGAGTGTATTCTGTCATTCTGCAATCATCTTGCATTGGTCGTTCTGATCAGTCTTTTGCTCATTCAGATCACTCTCAGCCTGTCTCCATCCCTGTCTTTGTTTCTCTCGCTCAGACTGCCTTATGGAGTATGCTCTATGATCTAGATCTGCTTTTAATCTACATATTTCACATTTACATCTTTTGCATGTACATTTTCCAACATCACCTAAAATATATGAACTCTATATTTTTATTGCTACATAACCTGCCACTGCATTTCATATTTATGTATTTATTTATATTTGTTTACTGGGGTAGTGCACTGATCTCAGTGGACCATTTACAGGCACAGCCCAGGTGAGTAGGTCACATAAGAAATTAATAACACATATTTACAGGACAAGGATTTGCTACAAAATAAATGCATATACATATTTATAGATGCCAGGATATACTACAACATTTAGTTCACAAAGCAGTTAACATTGTCATAACATAGATAGAAAAGTGGAATTACGCTTAGCAGAGATTTTTATCATTATATAGAGAGGTACGAAGACATTAGAAGAGGCACATGGGAATAACTGCAAGAAAGGATACCATGAGGACAAGACAGAGGGAAGATGTGAGAGGCATGTAGAGGGAAGAAGAGTAGAAAGGGGACGAACTCTGAAAAGAGATGCAAAGAGAAGAGGGAAGTAGGATGAAAGAGAGGCAGCAAGTAACTATGTAAGCAAAGTATATGTGACATTAACACCTACAGAATGTATTTCACTTCTGCCCATTTTAGTTCACATTCATCAGCACGTCATCTATTCCATATGCCAGTACTTCATAATCAGTTGCTTAGGTATGAAATCTGTCATCATCCAGATATAGCCATTTCATAGTTACGAAACTTGTCATCATCCAGATGTATATAACCTATTTCACACTTGTGAATTTTGTCATCAACCAGATACATGTAAAATGATAAAAAAAAAAATCAGTCACACGCCATTAAAATACTGTAATAGTTGTAGCTCATTACAACAAAACATATTTTATTTATTTATTTATTGCAGTTTGTAAGTCAAGTAAATGACCCTTTTCAGCCATGACCCAGGCTCCTTAAGAAGGGCTAACAGTAAAGACACATGAACATTAGACACCTCATTTGTTAATATGGTATCAAAGTACATAAAAGAGCACATGACAAAGTGATTGCACATAGGTCTACAAACTGGATCAATGGCAGATGAAAATATAGGCAAATAAAACCAAACACCAACGGCATAAACAGAGTCCTATGGCAGAGGCGATGTCAGAGCCTGAATGTTCACACAAGTTCCAAAGTGAAAATAGCAAATGCAGTGAAGCAAACGTTTAAACTTGGAAAAACGTTTTTAATTAAAACAGACGTGAGCGCTTTCACCATTAGGCTTCCTCAGACGTTTCATTAAAACACAA
The DNA here is from genome assembly GCF_019279795.1 of Protopterus annectens. Taxonomy (NCBI): domain Eukaryota; kingdom Metazoa; phylum Chordata; order Ceratodontiformes; family Protopteridae; genus Protopterus; species Protopterus annectens. Next base: position 1,938,457,430 of record NC_056728.1, read on the forward strand.
CTACAACACATTTAAATCCTAATACACAAATTCCTATTGGCAAATGGAAATCATCACGTGTGCAAAGTCAGTAATGAAGCAGCTCATAATGTCATTGCAATCGTAATACTCTAAAATAGCAATTACTCAAGATTATCAAAGCATATACACATAATAACAATTAAATGTTAAAATACTAGCCTCTTAAAAAATACATTTCACATTCTCTGCAAAAATTATTACATTCTCTGCAAAAATTATTAGAATGCTTGCAGTAAAACATACTCATATTAATAAAACTCAATGCACTTGAACATATTAGAAAAATAGAGACGTCACATCCACAGTTGAAACTACGCTTTTTCCAAAGTGCGTTTCAAGTGAAACTAAATACACTAATAATGTTATAAGGATGCTGGCACTAGAACGTGCATGTAAGAACAAAACATGATACACTTGTATATACTAAGAGAACAAACAGTACTACTTCTTAGGTTTAAAACAGCGCCTCTTTCTCAAAATGGGTTTCAAATTAACTTTCTAAGCAAGGCAAATAAAAGACTAAACAGAGCAAAGAGTAAAATAATCATGTACAGCATTATATATACATTTATATATGAAAGCAATACCGCTGGACTAAGTGGTTTAATTAGCTAGATGAAAGCTTACCTGCTCATCCATAGTTTTTGAAACACTTGCAAGAATTAGAATTCAGCAGATAATGATTGAGTTTATTTTTCAGTTATTGTATACTACTTTTTTTTCTATTGTCAGAAGGTAGTTGATTCTATGTTACATCAGCTTGTCTGTTACCTACAACTCTTATTAACAGAATATCTGAATCTATGTGTTTCAGTGTGTGTATACCCAGTCTTTAAAAGCAAGTTTTTTTTTTGTTTTTTTTTTTTTTGCAGATTTGGGCAGTATTCCAGATTAACAATTTTATATAGGATGTGTGCTAAATAGTATAGTTGTTCTGTCTTGCACTGGAACCACTTACATCTTTTAACAGATTGTAGTGGTGGGAGTATGTATTTAATGAACATGTAAAACAGCTGCCACCAGGGCAGGGTGTGGACAAAGAGGGGTGTGAATATGGGGAGGTTCTCTTTGTGTAACAGGGGAAGGGAGTGAATACAAACCACAGAAATGAAAAATGCAGCTCTGTGAGAAATCCCACAGAAATTTGTCAGGTGCATCTATAAAATGCATTTATGATAAAAATGAAGACTTAGGGCTCGCAAATAATTTTGTTATGTTTTATAGCTGATTGTTCATGTCATCAAATATAGTACAACACATTTCCAGGTAATGGAGTCTTTATGGATGGAAACATTTCATTTTACTTTTGGTGCTCCTAAATTTCTAAAGGAGAGATTGCAAAGAGAATCATATTTACTGTGAAGAACTACATACTGGGCAAGTGAATCACGGTGAATGGGCTCCAGAAAAGATGTGCAGACATTGTCAAAGCATACAACCTCTGACAGAATGACATGATACAAGCTATGACATGAAGACACTGGAACTGACAAAAGCACTGATAAGGCAGCTGCTCCAAATATGAGAGACACAAAGGGAAATATACAAAGGTGAGCACAGGACCATCTATCTTTAATGGAGCTTCTAGCATGCAGAATTAAAATATTCCTAATAGTTGAATCACCCTGTTCGCAGTTGCTTTAATTTATGCTTGGCCTATTACTTAATTATCCAATTGAATTATCATTTGAGTGCATCATACAATCCTTTTTTTTTTCAAAACAGGTTTATTGTTTTAACATATAAGAGAAATATCATAACAATTTTATACAAGTAATTAAAAATAGGTATTATTATAATATTCAACAAAACAACTAAAGTATTTACAAAGACATCCACTACAATCAGATCAACTAATTAAACTAAAATACCATGCTATTGAAATTAAAATTTTTTTAACAAATTTTGTAAATTATCCCATACAATAAAATAAGATGTTTTTCTATTTGTTCTAGTCCTAATTGTGTTTATTTCCATATGGCACACTATATTCATAATATTTTTAAATTCATTGAACGAAGGAGGTGTATCTGAAATCCAATTTCTAGTTATTATTTTCCTAGCCACTGCTAGAATAGACCATAACAAGGGAAGCTTAACCTTTTTAACACTTTGAGGTACAGGTGTGTTGAATAATATAAGAGATTTAGAAATAATGAAATTATCTGTAAAAGAGCCTGCAAAAATTCATTAATTGACTTCCAGTATTCTTTCAATTTTATACAGTCATAAAACATATGAGCCCAGTCAGCATTAATTTCTGCATTACATCTCTTACATAGATTATCTTTATTATTTATTTTATTCATCATCAAAGGTGTATAAAAAGATCTATGTAAAATTTTCCATGTATAAAGTCTCCAGACAATGGAAGACGTAGTTCTATAAGCAGATTCCAATATATATTGTTTATCTTGTTGATTTGGTGGGTCCCCATTAATAGAAGTGAAATAATTCCAGTATGAATCTACACTGTAAAAAGTTTCTTGTCTGATAACTTTATGTATGTATGAAAGTTTACCTTTATCAGAAACTTTATGTTGTAAATTTGATATCAAGTAATCAATCAGTGTTGGAATAGATTCTTTAACAGTTATAGACATTAAATCTATTTTATTAATGAGATGTTGTCTAAAGGTCTGAACCTCTAACCAGCAAGTTTCTCTTAGATCAAATTCTTGTTTTAAGAAATCTAGATTTTTAACTTTATTATCAGATATCAAATGATACCAGTACTTTAGATCATTATCTATAGCTAAATGAGTTCCTTCAGAAGTAGATGACAAAAGCATACCCTGAGTATACATTATAGGAAATACAATAAAATTCCATTCCCTATACTTAGGGTGCATGAATATAAAGTTACGATAACTAATAATAATATTTAATGGGTAACAAACCATATGTTTAGGTGTAATAGGTGAAGTACAAAATTCCTTTAGTAACCATAACATGGAGTTATTTACAATCATATTTTTATGTGTTAAGGAGATTTTCATGAAGTGTATACTAATTAGCTCCCAATAATCTTTCCATTTTGTGACATATGACTGATCTATTAATAAAGTAATAACTTTTACAATAGAAGAGACAGTATATAAATTAAAGTCTGGAAAATAAATACCCCCTTGAGACCAGCTATTAGTATGTTTCTTTAATGCAATCCTAGGTCTATTAGGTGCCCATAAGAAATTTAACATTAGTGTGTTCAGTTTCTTGATAATTATTTTTGTAGGTGGAAGTATTATTGATTGTATTAAGTATAAAATCTTGGGGAATATTATCATTTTAATAATTGTAAGTCTCTCCTCCATAGTAAAAAACATATTATTTCAGGTATTAAAAAGATTTTGTATATTAAGAAAACAGGTATTATAATTATTATATATAACAGATTTAATATCTTTAGATAGTATTATACCTAAATAAGTTATCTGACCTGAATTGGGTACATATTTAGTAAAATCACTAATGAGAATATTTTTTTGTGTATATATAGGTAGTATTTTAGTTTTTTCTTCATTGAATATTAAACCAGAAATACTTTTAAAATTCATCATGTTATCAAATAGAGACTGTACAGAAGAATTAGATCCTGCTGATGTAATTAGAACATCATCTGCAAAAAGTTGAATTTTGGATGTTGTATTTTCATCTATTTCAAAACCCTCTATGTCAGTACTGTTTCTGATCAAATTAGCCCAAGGCTCCATTACTAAAGTGAATAATAGTGGAGAAAGTGGGCATCCTTGTTTTGTACCTTTAAGAATGGGTATTTTTTGTGAAACATATGTTCCTACCTTAATATAAGCCAACGTTCCTTTGTATAAATTTTCAATTAGATTTACAAATGCATCCGAGAAGTTTGTGCACTTCATTAAGGTAAACAGATAGTCCCAACTTACTGAATCAAATGCTGAACTTATATCAAGACTAATAAGTGTTAAATCTTTCTTTTTCCTATTTGCAAAATCTATTAATGTTAAAGTTCTTCTTATATTATCAAAAGTATTTCTATTTACAATGAAGCCTGTCTGATCTATATCTATAATTCCGGGAATGATTGTCTTCAATCTATCAGCAAAGATATTCATAAACATTTTATAATCAACATTAAGTAATGAGATGGGCCGATATGAAGAACATCTAGTTGGATCTTTATTAGGTTTTAAAATTGGCGAAATAAATGTATATTGCCAAGATGGGGGGGGTTATTAACTCAGTTTGGGCCAAAATAAAAACCTTATGTATTAATGAATATGTATTTTTAGAAAGGATTTTATATATCTCTGGTATAATACCATCATTACCCGGTGCTTTGTTTGATTTAAGCTTATTTATTTGTGTAATAACTTCTGTATATGAAATACTCTTATCCAATAGTTTAATCTGTTGTTTATTAAGCTTTTTATTCATATTTGTGGTTATAAACTCCTTTATTTTATCTTTAGGTTCCATGTTAATATTATTATGGTTAATTTTGTGAAAGTGATTTCTAAATTCATCTAGTATTTCTGGTATACTAGAAATATTCTTCTTTTTCCTTAGAGAAAAGATTTCTTTGATATGGTTTTGTTTATTCAACCTTTTTGTTTTATTTTTAAGTCTATGTAAGTATTTGAGGCTTATTGAATAAGACAAAAACTTGTATTTCTCTAAAGTTATTTTAACTTTATGAGTTAAAATTTCTTTGTATTTCTCATTTAGTTTGTTTATTTCTTCAATAACTTTCTTGTCCATAATATTTTCTTTATTATTATGTTTATAAGAGTCTAATTTACTTTGAATATCTAACAATTCCTTATCCCAAGATTTCCTTTTATTATTATACCATCTGATACTTTGTCCATATAGATATGATTTTAAGGCATCCCAAACATAAACAATAGAGACTTCAGGAGTGTTATTTATGTCTAAAAATGTTTTACTTCTGAAAGTATATATTCTTTATAGTCTTTTAGTTGAGTTAAGTATGCTGGTATCCTTTTGATCTGAACATTATGAGTATTTTTATCATGAATTCAAAACAATTGAATTATGATCAGATATAGGACATGAAATGATTTTGGAATTAATTAAATCTGTTACCATCTGGTTAGAAATAAAGACCCTATCTATTTTTAATAAGTTTTGTATCTGTTAGAAAAAAGGTGTATGGTAATGATTTTGAATCTATCTGATTATTAATATCATTCAAATGATAAGAATTAGCAAAATCCTTTAAATGTTTTGCATTAGATGTAATTCTTCTCTTTCCTATAGTGGTAGTATCACTTTCATGTAGTATACAATTAAAGTCACCAGCTAAAATAATATCTCCTATAGAGAATGATATGATCTTATCAAGATGATGTTTCACTGTATTAATACCAATTCCAGGTATCCAATATACATTAATTAAAGTGTAAGTCTTCCCATTAATTTGTATTGTAACCATACAAAACATTCTTTTGTCATCCTGATAAGACTTAATGGTTTTAGGAATGGGCATACTTTTATTCCATAAAATAGCCACTCCTCTTTTTCTGAGTGTGCTCTGAACTAACCAATACTGTATATTTGTTTGTGGCTAGTTTATCAATA
>NC_056728.1:1938473033-1938578033 GCF_019279795.1 Protopterus annectens
CAAAGTGAAATCCCTTTGTTCTTACACAGCCATGATGGTGACCATTTGGTGAACATATCTGATATTTCAAAAGCTTATTCTTTCAATGCTCATGCTTCTATTTGATGTATGTAATTTGTGAAATTGCTCAACTTGTATAAAGAAAATGTAATCTTTATTACTATCATATTGTAATCTCTGTAACATGTGGAGGTTTTCTCCCCAGGGCTCCACTGAAAAGAGGCAATTTTTAGTACAATCAGGTATTCCCAGTGAACAAATGCCAAATAAATGAATTAACTATATTAGAGCATCTAAGAGAAGACTGGAAGAAATGCAAAAGACCTTGACTAGACACCAGGAAGAATTAATGGCAGTGCAGGTATGAGCATAGTGAGAGATGGGAAATCTTAAAACTTAGTTAAAGATAGAGAGAGAACACACAGGGTGAATGTGTCCAACGTAACGTTAGGAAAAAGGCCACGGCTGATTATTGTAAAGTTAGAGAGTCATCAACTAAGGAAAAAAGTTGTCAAGGCTGTGCAAAAAGGGGCAGCACTATACAGGAGAGTCTTACTCATGACTATTCTGAGAAGATGAATGAAAAAAAGAAATGCCTTTATTCTCATTTTACCATCTAAGAGTTGTAACATATGTGTAGCCAAAAAAACATTTGCAACCCTGGCTAAGAAAGAAGAAGAGATCATAAACAAGGCTGCTAGGATTGGGCATCAGTGAACAAGTACAGGAAGGAAGAAAAGCCCATTAAATATGCCAACATTAAGAATTCCTTTGAAACCTTTCCAAGAGCTTTACAGGAAAATGTTTAAGAAAACCAAGGAAATGCAGGAACACTCTAAGAAAATCAGTGAAATGGTAAGATGCAGTGAGATTGAAGAAGGCCTGGAATAGAGTGAGATATATTGCTATGTTAGGATGGTCTGGGGGGGGGGGGGGACGACTGTGACTGAACTGTAAATTTCAATTTGATTCTGACATGTTTTTGGCTTCTCTCAATTGTCCTTGATTTTGACTTAAATATTACATCTCTCCCTCTTAATCCCTCTTAAAACTGGTGACAATTGGAGGAGAGGTGTAGTAGGCTTCTTCAGAAAATGTGTATTCATTCTCATTCTCTCATTCTGTCATTGTTTCAGCTTAATAGTACTAAGATTTTCAAAGTGTCCTTGGCTGTCCTTAATTTGTTTCTGGATTTTTTCCCCCTGATTCTTTTGAGATGTGTCCCTGATTCATGCAGAGCTTTGTATTTTATAATTCTGTGTTTGTTATGTAGAACTAGTAGGTATGCCTAGTAAGGGTAAATTGTAAATAAAGGGCAAAAGCTTCTCAGTCATCTAACTTTAAATAAGACATTTCTAAAGCTTAGGCATATAGGAATATTAGTAAAAGGAGAGTGTATACTAAGGGAAGATGGATGAAGAAAGTATGGTAAGTTACCCGCATGTGGTGGGAGGTATGACCCAATCCTTTTGTAGGTAGTTCACAAACAAAGGGAAGCTACCTTCTCTTAAACCAAATAAACAACAGTGGGAGAATTAACAAAGGGCTTCATACTAAGTTGTAAATAAAAAATATATAAAATAATGTTTATAACTCCCCCTTAAAACAATAGGGTGCCCGTTAAATAAGTTTAAAGGTGAATAGCAAGAAAAGGGGGGGGGTGAAACAAGATGAGTTTTCTGTCATATAGGAGACGAGGGATGGCTCTTGGCATATGTGACCTTGATGAGGCATTTACATAAAACAAAGATCTTCGCTGTGTATATTAAAGTGCAACTTGGATGTTTGGATGGAAAACAGAAAACGTACCATAGGACTAACCTTTGTACTACTAATGGACAGAGGCAACTTCTAAATGCTTTATTATATGCATGTGCTATCTCAAATTATCTATGATATGCTCCAAGCTATTCTCATTAGTGTTAATATATAATTTCCAACCATGGGATGAGTAACATCAATCTTTAACCAAATTGGATAGGTTAATTCAAGCATCAAAAGGGAAATTGGCTAGGCTTAAATTGCCTACAGGGACTTTCCAATGGACCTATGATCATCTCTGTTATGATCCCATGTAAGCAACAATTTAGACAGCCTCAAAGGTTGATGTTGGGGAGAACAGGGCTTAGACAGAGACTTAGAGAATTTGCAGCAACAGACCAACAGAAGGGAGTGAACAGGAAATAAATGGAAAAGTGGATAAAATGTGTGTGGCTTTATTGGGAAGAGTCAAAGAGGGAGAAGAAATGTCACCTATGCTTCCACTCAGTGTGCACTGGAAATGGTATAGAATTTCCTGGGTTACCTGGAGTTCAGGATATGGCAGGTTTTTGTTGCAGAATGATCCTGTGATATTGTACTCTATGTATGAGCACTAGCCCAATAGCTGCAAAGATAGAAAAGAGACACAACAAGAAAAACAGCTAATGGCAGCCAGGAAGGACATGATAGATTACTAGACATTGCGATGAGTACAGTGCTAAAGCAGTGAAGTATCTGCTTTTTTATGGGAACCTCAGGAATATAGAACTCTTAACACAGCAACTAAGGCAGCAAAGAGTGACCAGGATGATCGCAAAGATAAGTAGTCCACACACTGCGATATTAGAAGTAAACTCACACCAAACGGCATGTGTGTAACAGAGCTGTTACACAGGGCAGCATGGGAAAGATTTAGCAGTGGAAATAAAATTAAGAGAAATGAAGATGAATTTAAAAGGGCGTAATTTTTCCATGTTAAATGAGGAAGATTTGGGGAATTTTACAAAAAGAATACAGAAAGAGGAAGTAATGGAGATTATTGGGAAACAAAAAAAAACAGAGAAAAACAGCAGGCCTTGATGATTGCATATAGAGACATGGTAACCACAGCAGAAAAAAATTGTGAGAGTTAGGACTCAAACAATTGATTATAATACAGATGGTAGGGCAATCCATCCTCATGGAATTCAACATTAATGCTTTTGGTACCAAAGGAAGAGAGGGATGTAACAGACCTGAAATCACACAGGCTGATATCCACCCTGAATCAGGAACACAAGATATTTATAAACATTTTTGCTAGTATGTTGCAAAAATGTTGCAGAGGCTTATAGGTCAGGATCAGTGCTGGTTTGAAATGGTTAGCAAACATCTGACAATACAGTTAAATCTTTAATGATGTAAAAGGATGCAGAAATACAAAGAAAAGTATTGATGATAGGACTGGATGCTGAAAAAGCAATGGATAGAGTTAGCTGGCTTTTTATCTGAATCCCTGAAGAGATTTGGATTGCCTTGTAGACAGACTTAACAGGTAGTATATACCGTGGTGCAGAGGCAAGACTGAAATGTAGAAGATTGCTGTTTTGGCAAAATAAAGGCAGAATGATGGACAAGGCAGAGGCATTCACTGTCTCTATATTATTTGCCCTTTATCTGGAAACATTGTCAGGTAAAACTATTCCTACTCCATCTAGATGAAAAGCTGACGTTGAAGTGCAGCATGGGGGGGGGGGGGTCATGCCGGAGTATGTCACCCTTGGATGAGGTATTAAACTGATGTCCCATCTGCTTGAGTTGGTGGTAGCTCAGGTAGCTGTAAAAGTTCCCATGGCACCTATCAAAAAGAGTAGAATAATCTCCCTGATTCCCTAGCTAAATTTCCCCTAGTAGTACCATAAATACCACTTTGAGTCTCCTCTGAAAGAGGCCACTATCCTAATGGGATTAACCCAGTCATCAAAAGATAAATAAAAAACAAATAAAAATCAATTTATCATACACAGTAGTATCTAGGCTTTTTACTGAGATGCTGCAAGACCATGGAGAATTAAGAAAAGCCTCAGAAATTGTGAGGTATTTGATGTGGGCCAATCAGATGCCTCAATAAGGAAGAAGCTTGTAAGAAAAGCATACAAAGTGAGACTAGAATTGAAATGTAACATAGCAGAGTAAGTAAAGTTAGAGTGGACAGAGAGGTTGAATATTTGAATATTAGATAAGGAATGGGTAGAAATTTGTAACAGCCTTAGATATGCAACAGCATGTAGAAGGTTCATAATCTTCATGTGGAAGTGCCTTCCTAGATATTTTTATACACTATCCAGATTCTATCGCATGCCCCACCAAGCAAGTGAGGTAGGTTGGAGATATAGACAAAGGGTTAGATGAACCTGGGAATATATTTCTGGAAGTGTGAAGTGTGTTGATGGAATTTCAAATAGGAGATATAGATACAAAAAGACAAAGTAGTGCATGAGTACCTAGACTTCACAAAATATACCTTTTTAAGATGTGTTAAAGCACCCTACCCAAAATACGCACTAGAATTAATAACACTTAACAATAGTAGTTAACTATTGAACTGGTACAGTACAGAGAGTCCCAACCTACAAGAGGTTAAGAAATTATTGGAGGAAATGAAAGAAATGGAGCTGAAATCAATAAGCTGGAAATGGAAAATGCCTTATAAACAGATGGAATATGTGTGAGTAAGCTCAGTAGGTAGCAAATTAAAGAAGTAGAAAGGAAGAGTCTCAGAACAGGACAATTTAGAGTCTGCAATCTACTGTCTGTCAGATTGCAATTAGGAATCTTAGGAGCGAGACTTGGAAATTATTTAAAGAGGGAAAAATGAGTCAGAACATTAGTTGTATCTTAGTTTGCAGTTGAGAAATTTTAATTAATGTTCTACCAAGATGAAAAAATTAGATATGGAATTATTGTAAACCATAGCTTTGGACAAATACCAGTGGTTTACTTGGGAAATAAAAATTAGAGATTAATAGACTGATTGTGACTGGAGGGCAAAAAGAGATACAGCTGATTGTGCCAAGCATGAGGTATTCAAATAAATATAAATGTGTGATTGATATAAGAAGAAACACTTTAATTAAAAAAATCAGAAGGGTCTGTATGTCAGCAAAATTAACAAGGATCAGAATATGGGAGAATGGCTAAACATAACATGTGGAATAATAAAATAGTATGGTAGCCTAACAGCGCTAGTCAAAATAAAAAAGCATGAAAGTCAGACATAACAGAACTGTAGTGTCACTTGCTATCTCTAGAAACTATATATAGACACATTACTTGAAACTGAATTATCATATTACATTTTTTTTTTCAAAATTAGTTGCCACACCTCAATATCAGCCTTGAAATGGATCCTGAAACTCTTTCATATAGTAGCCTAATACACTTCTAGAGGGATACTGTGGAGACTCAGAAGCAGATTGTTTGAGGGATACTTTGGAAACTCAGAAGCAGATTGTTTGAGGGATACTTTGGAAACTCAGAAGCAGATTGTTTGTCTAAAAGGACTATACCTCTTTCAAGAATGCAATGTTCCATGCAACGTTTCTGTAGGATATGCTGTAAATGAAGACAAAGAAACAATAGTGGATACATATCAGCTGCTCACTTTTTATACCATTTGAATAGGTTAATTTAATCATCAATGCAGCATCTCTGGTATTACTGGCAATATGTTTGAAAATCACATCAAATAAGAATATAAGCAGCAGCAAAGAAGATGAACTGTAAATTTAGGATTCCTCTGCGTGACAGGAGTCATTGTTTTGTCTTCTTGAGTTGTTTTAATCCCATTATATTCCACAATTGATTCTTTCACACACTTAATAATACAGAAATAATGTCATTTTTGTAGAAGGAAACATTAAAAAAATGGCTCATGATTCAGTGAAGAAAAAAATAGAATCAGAACATTGAGGTACAAAAGGTCATGTTTACCTTAAAGTAATCACAGAACTGTTCACCTCAATTAACTAACTTGGTGATAAGTTACAATGATGACATAATATACTACATTTTGTAAACTAATGTTAGATGGTATAATTGTATCTGAAATTTATTATACTTTATAAAATATGTCTTCTTATTTTATCTACTACTCTACCGAGCTTTTCTCCCCAAGGCTTAACTGAAAATGGGCTACTAGCCCAGTTGAACCAACCTGGTAAACAAATGTAAAATAAAATGAAATAAAAAAGGTATCATTCAATGTTTGATAATAAATCTCATTTAAGCATATAGTAGCTCTTTGTGTTCTTCTAGTTAACACCCATAGCTCCTTATAGCTTTCAGACATTTTGAGTCTGTTGTCCTTTACTAAGTGTGTCACAAATTAATAATAGGTCATCATACCTCTCAATCTATTAGCACAGGAAATCAGGACAAAGCCAACAATAATAGGTAGATTAAGGCCCCATAATAGGGACAAATATTAAATATTGTTTTTATGAACTTAGAAAGTTTTGTGAATAACATGCTTTGTTTGCATTAGCATGCATTTTATAAAGGGTTTGAAGAGTGAAACTGAAATGCATGTCATATTTTAGTGACTCACTTCTCATCAATTTGCCAGAAAACCACACATTTTATGAAGAAAAGACTAAAAATATGATGCAAAAATCTGGGCATTCTGGGAAAATCTGCCAAGTTAAAGAATATGTAGGCAATATTAGAAAGTGCAAGGTATAATTATTAAAATAATACAAAGATTGGTGATCTTAGATGTTCTGCTATAGAGAATTTAATGATTGATTCCCCTTATTATTCATCTGTTCATATTTGCATTCATATTTTCATATCTGAGAGAACTACATGTTACTGAGGGGCATAATGTGAAATACCCTGTTGGGAGAAATAAAAGTACATTGTGATTGTACAATTTCAATACACCATACTGCAGATATTGGTAGCTGTTTGTCAATAGTTATGAAAATGTGATATATTTCATATGTCCTTAATATTTTTAAAACTGAGAGACTTACAAAATATTGTATGGCATCATATGAAACCTTAAATAACAGTGAAGGAAACTGTCATTCATATTTGCACTCTAAGTTGCACATCTTGAGAGATATACAGGGTTATTCATATTGTTAATTATACAAATAAACATAATTCTTCATATTTCTGTAAATATCTTACATATTATTATTACATATTATTACATATAATAATAATATTACATATTATTATATATATGAATATTACAAACATGCACATAGAATGTAACTGTTTGCTGTCATGTAAAAGTGTATGTCTGGCTAACAAAGTAAGTTGACAAAATACATCTACGTTGTACAGTTTCCAAGATATGACAGTTTGTGAAGCATTTGTTAACAATATTATTCTGGTTTTGTATTCATAATAATATATTATAGCATTGATGTAATGACTGTGACTGTACTATTAACAATGCAAAGACTTATTACTGATAACATTGCTGTTTGAACCATTGTAATAGCTTTTATTGTTCACAAAATATTAATGTTATGTTTTTAGGTTGATTTCCAAGAAAATGCTTTGGCATGTAATAATTTGTGCAGGCTACTAAAGGTGTGACATTGCACATCATATAGGTATTAATGAGATAATTGATAAAGACTAGCTATGAACTTATCATTTCCTGGAATAAGAAAACATCTGTACTGATTTTGAGTCATAAAAAAGCGTATTACTATAGAGGAAAATATTCACCATTTGGTGTAGAGATATAGATAGAAAATGTTTTAGTAAAGTCAAAGTTTAATTTCTCATACATCTTCATGTTTTGCAGGAGCCACCATTATGCTCTAACCATAATTTTTCTGGGAAGTACAGTGACATTTATGAGGTTCATGAAGTATAACTGGGTACCCACAATGCCACAATATATATTCATACTATATGAGAAAATAATCTTATTTAGAAAACCAGTAATTTCTCTGGGGATGGAAAAATTTAATCACCATTTCTTAGGTTTAATTTTTTATTGATGCAGGATATGAAATTGATGATGTAATGTTTTAGGTCTGAGACTGTCATATACAATTAAACAATCTTTACAGGGCAACCAGACTATAAATAATCACTGTCCCATCTTAACAGCCTATCATTTAACATACTGTAACTGGTTGATTAATTCACAAAACAGCCTTCTTGTAGCAAAAGAAAAACATTGTTTAGGATGATACAGACGTTTTTTAGCAGATTGGGACTGTGATGAAGAAATTCATTAATTCACTTTTATATGAATTCTCCTTCTGCAATGCCAGGATTATAGACAGCACTGATATAGGAAAGAATGTAAAATCATTATTCTGCCTTGCTCAGCAAGTCACAGAGATGTGAATTGTTTTGTTTACTTCTATTTTAAATCAGTGAATTGCTGTACAGCATTTTGCAACATTTTCATGACAGAAGGCAAATGACTGTGCTAGTGTAAATCTGACATCATTTGTATAATTTTCATTTTGGTCTTTGGTCTTTTAGGTTAGGATTATTTTTCTCATGCATTTTTACAATCGATATTGAGAATATTTTATCTTTGAGAAAATGTATTCTAAAGCAGTCAGACTTCAATGTATATTTTTAACTATATACTTATCTGATTATACTGATGCAGAATTTTATCATTTTCATAAAGGTGTTTTTCAGTGGTTTTGGTTCTTGAAAAGATGAAAGTGCACTTCCTCAGGCAGTTGCTGGCAAAACATCATGGCTGTTATTAAATAATATTTAGATCAGATTTTTTCACACACCAAAATAAAACAAGGCGAAATTTTAGACTGCAACATAAAAAAATCATGAGTTGAGCATCTAGTCCAAACAATGTATAACAGATTATTTTGCAATAGGCACTCCTAATAAGAACTGGATGAATTATTTTGAACTCAGTTTTATGTTTTGTTTACAAATCTTGAAGACAGAAATAAATGGATTTCTTATTTTTTTAGATGAACTGTAAATTTAGGATTCCTCTGCATGACAGGAGTCATTGTTTTGTATTCTTGAGTTGTTTTAATCCCGTTATATTCCACAATTGATTCTTTCACACACTTAATAATACAGAAATAATGTAGTTTTTGTAGAAGGAAACATTAAAAAAATGGCTCATGATTCAGTGAAGAAAAAAATAGAATCAGAACATTGAGGTACAAAAGGTCATGTTTACCTTAAAGTAATCACAGAACTGTTCACCTCAATTAACTAACTTGGTGATAAGTTACAATGATGACATAATATACTACATTTTGTAAACTAATGTTAGATGGTATAATTGTATCTGAAATTTATTATGCTTTATAAAATATGTCTTCTTATTTTATCTACTACTCTACCGAGCTTTTCTCCCCAAGGCTTAACTGAAAATGGGCTACTAGCCCAGTTGAACCAACCTGGTAAACAAATGTAAAATAAAATGAAATAAAAAAGGTATCATTCAATGTTTGATAATAAATCTCATTTAAGCATATAGTAGCTCTTTGTGTTCTTCTAGTTAACACCCATAGCTCCTTATAGCTTTCAGACATTTTTGAGTCTGTTGTCCTTTACTAAGTGTGTCACAAATTAATAATAGGTCATCATACCTCTCAATCTATTAGCACAGGAAATCAGGACAAAGCCAACAATAATAGGTAGATTAAGGCCCCATAATAGGGACAAATATTAAATATTGTTTTATGAACTTAGAAAGTTTTGTGAATAACATGCTTTGTTTGCATTAGCATGCATTTTATAAAGGGTTTGAAGAGTGAAACTGAAATGCATGTCATATTTTAGTGACTCACTTCTCATCAATTTGCCAGAAAACCACACATTTTATGAAGAAAAGACTAAAAATATGATGCAAAAATCTGGGCATTCTGGGAAAATCTGCAAAGTTAAAGAATATGTAGGCAATATTAGAAAGTGCAAGGTATAATTATTAAAATAATACAAAGATTGGTGATCTTAGATGTTCTGCTATAGAGAATTTAATGATTGATTCCCCTTGTTATTCATATGTTCATATTTGCATTCATATTTTCATATCTGAGAGAACTACATGTTACTGAGGGGCATAATGTGAAATACCCTGTTGGGAGAAATAAAAGTACATTGTGATTGTACAATTTCAATACACCATACTGCAGATATTGGTAGCTGTTTGTCAATAGTTATGAAAATGTGATATATTTCATATGTCCTTAATATTTTTAAAACTGAGAGACTTACAAAATATTGTATGGCATCATATGAAACCTTAAATAACAGTGAAGGAAACTGTCATTCATATTTGCACTCTAAGTTGCACATCTTGAGAGATATACAGGGTTATTCATATTGTTAATTATACAAATAAACATAATTCTTCATATTTCTGTAAATATCTTACATATTATTATTACATATTATTACATATAATAATAATATTACATATTATTATATATATGAATATTACAAACATGCACATAGAATGTAACTGTTTGCTGTCATGTAAAAGTGTATGTCTGGCTAACAAAGTAAGTTGACAAAATACATCTACGTTGTACAGTTTCCAAGATATGACAGTTTGTGAAGCATTTGTTAACAATATTATTCTGGTTTTGTATTCATAATAATATATTATAGCATTGATGTAATGACTGTGACTGTACTATTAACAATGCAAAGACTTATTACTGATAACATTGCTGTTTGAACCATTGTAATAGCTTTTATTGTTCACAAAATATTAATGTTATGTTTTTAGGTTGATTTCCAAGAAAATGCTTTGGCATGTAATAATTTGTGCAGGCTACTAAAGGTGTGACATTGCACATCATATAGGTATTAATGAGATAATTGATAAAGACTAGCTATGAACTTATCATTTCCTGGAATAAGAAAACATCTGTACTGATTTTGAGTCATAAAAAAGCGTATTACTATAGAGGAAAATATTCACCATTTGGTGTAGAGATATAGATAGAAAATGTTTTAGTAAAGTCAAAGTTTAATTTCTCATACATCTTCATGTTTTGCAGGAGCCACCATTATGCTCTAACCATAATTTTTTCTGGGGAAGTACAGTGACATTTATGAGGTTCATGAAGTATAACTGGGTACCCACAATGCCACAATATATATTCATACTATATGAGAAAATAATCTTATTTAGAAAACCAGTAATTTCTCTGGGGATGGAAAAATTTAATCACCATTTCTTAGGTTTAATTTTTTATTGATGCAGGATATGAAATTGATGATGTAATGTTTTAGGTCTGAGACTGTCATATACAATTAAACAATCTTTACAGGGCAACCAGACTATAAATAATCACTGTCCCATCTTAACAGCTTATCATTTAACATACTGTAACTGGTTGATTAATTCACAAAACAGCCTTCTTGTAGCAAAAGAAAAACATTGTTTAGGATGATACAGACGTTTTTTAGCAGATTGGGACTGTGATGAAGAAATTCATTAATTCACTTTTATATGAATTCTCCTTCTGCAATGCCAGGATTATAGACAGCACTGATATAGGAAAGAATGTAAAATCATTATTCTGCCTTGCTCAGCAAGTCACAGAGATGTGAATTGTTTTGTTTACTTCTATTTTAAATCAGTGAATTGCTGTACAGCATTTTGCAACATTTTCATGACAGAAGGCAAATGACTGTGCTAGTGTAAATCTGACATCATTTGTATAATTTTCATTTTGGTCTTTGGTCTTTTAGGTTAGGATTATTTTTCTCATGCATTTTTACAATCGATATTGAGAATATTTTATCTTTGAGAAAATGTATTCTAAAGCAGTCAGACTTCAATGTATATTTTTAACTATATACTTATCTGATTATACTGATGCAGAATTTTATCATTTTCATAAAGGTGTTTTTCAGTGGTTTTGGTTCTTGAAAAGATGAAAGTGCACTTCCTCAGGCAGTTGCTGGCAAAACATCATGGCTGTTATTAAATAATATTTAGATCAGATTTTTTCACACACCAAAATAAAACAAGGCGAAATTTTAGACTGCAACATAAAAAAATCATGAGTTGAGCATCTAGTCCAAACAATGTATAACAGATTATTTTGCAATAGGCACTCCTAATAAGAACTGGATGAATTATTTTGAACTCAGTTTTATGTTTTGTTTACAAATCTTGAAGACAGAAATAAATGGATTTCTTATTTTTTTAGATGAACTGTAAATTTAGGATTCCTCTGCATGACAGGAGTCATTGTTTTGTATTCTTGAGTTGTTTTAATCCCGTTATATTCCACAATTGATTCTTTCACACACTTAATAATACAGAAATAATGTAGTTTTTGTAGAAGGAAACATTAAAAAAATGGCTCATGATTCATTGAAGAAAAAAATAGAATCAGAACATTGAGGTACAAAAGGTCATGTTTACCTTAAAGTAATCACAGAACTGTTCACCTCAATTAACTAACTTGGTGATAAGTTACAATGATGACATAATATACTACATTTTGTAAACTAATGTTAGATGGTATAATTGTATCTGAAATTTATTATGCTTTATAAAATATGTCTTCTTATTTTATCTACTACTCTACCGAGCTTTTCTCCCCAAGGCTTAACTGAAAATGGGCTACTAGCCCAGTTGAACCAACCTGGTAAACAAATGTAAAATAAAATGAAATAAAAAAGGTATCATTCAATGTTTGATAATAAATCTCATTTAAGCATATAGTAGCTCTTTGTGTTCTTCTAGTTAACACCCATAGCTCCTTATAGCTTTCAGACATTTTTTGAGTCTGTTGTCCTTTACTAAGTGTGTCACAAATTAATAATAGGTCATCATACCTCTCAATCTATTAGCACAGGAAATCAGGACAAAGCCAACAATAATAGGTAGATTAAGGCCCCATAATAGGGACAAATATTAAATATTGTTTTTATGAACTTAGAAAGTTTTGTGAATAACATGCTTTGTTTGCATTAGCATGCATTTTATAAAGGGTTTGAAGAGTGAAACTGAAATGCATGTCATATTTTAGTGACTCACTTCTCATCAATTTGCCAGAAAACCACACATTTTATGAAGAAAAGACTAAAAATATGATGCAAAAATCTGGGCATTCTGGGAAAATCTGCCAAGTTAAAGAATATGTAGGCAATATTAGAAAGTGCAAGGTATAATTATTAAAATAATACAAAGATTGGTGATCTTAGATGTTCTGCTATAGAGAATTTAATGATTGATTCCCCTTATTATTCATATGTTCATATTTGCATTCATATTTTCATATCTGAGAGAACTACATGTTACTGAGGGGCATAATGTGAAATACCCTGTTGGGACAAATAAAAGTACATCGTGATTGTACAATTTCAATACACCATACTGCAGATATTGGTAGCTGTTTGTCAATAGTTATGAAAATGTGATATATTTCATATGTCCTTAATATTTTTAAAACTGAGAGACTTACAAAATATTGTATGGCATCATATGAAACCTTAAATAACAGTGAAGGAAACTGTCATTCATATTTGCACTC
The DNA here is from genome assembly GCF_019279795.1 of Protopterus annectens. NCBI lineage: Eukaryota > Metazoa > Chordata > Ceratodontiformes > Protopteridae > Protopterus > Protopterus annectens. The sequence goes on from NC_056728.1 coordinate 1,938,486,305, forward strand.
TAAGTTGCACATCTTGAGAGATATACAGGGTTATTCATATTGTTAATTATACAAATAAACATAATTCTTCATATTTCTGTAAATATCTTACATATTATTATTACATATTATTACATATAATAATAATATTACATATTATTATATATATGAATATTACAAACATGCACATAGAATGTAACTGTTTGCTGTCATGTAAAAGTTTATGTCTGGCTAACAAAGTAAGTTGACAAAATACATCTACGTTGTACAGTTTCCAAGATATGACAGTTTGTTTGTGAAGCATTTGTTAACAATATTATTCTGGTTTTGTATTCATAATAATATATTATAGCATTGATGTAATGACTGTGACTGTACTATTAACAATGCAAAGACTTATTACTGATAACATTGCTGTTTGAACCATTGTAATAGCTTTTATTGTTCACAAAATATTAATGTTATGTTTTTAGGTTGATTTCCAAGAAAATGCTTTGGCATGTAATAATTTGTGCAGGCTACTAAAGGTGTGACATTGCACATCATATAGGTATTAATGAGATAATTGATAAAGACTAGCTATGAACTTATCAGTTCCTGGAATAAGAAAACATCTGTACTGATTTTGAGTCATAAAAAAGCGTATTACTATAGAGGAAAATATTCACCATTTGGTGTAGAGATATAGATAGAAAATGTTTTAGTAAAGTCAAAGTTTAATTTCTCATACATCTTCATGTTTTGCAGGAGCCACCATTATGCTCTAACCATAATTTTTTCTGGGGAAGTACAGTGACATTTATGAGGTTCATGAAGTATAACTGGGTACCCACAATGCCACAATATATATTCATACTATATGAGAAAATAATCTTATTTAGAAAACCAGTAATTTCTCTGGGGATGGAAAAATTTAATCACCATTTCTTAGGTTTAATTTTTTATTGATGCAGGATATGAAATTGATGATGTAATGTTTTAGGTCTGAGACTGTCATATACAATTAAACAATCTTTACAGGGCAACCAGACTATAAATAATCACTGTCCCATCTTAACAGCCTATCATTTAACATACTGTAACTGGTTGATTAATTCACCAAACAGCCTTCTTGTAGCAAAAGAAAAACATTGTTTAGGATGATAAAGACGTTTTTTAGCAGATTGGGACTGTGATGAAGAAATTCATTAATTCACTTTTATATGAATTCTCCTTCTGCAATGCCAGGATTATAGACAGCACTGATATAGGAAAGAATGTAAAATCATTATTCTGCCTTGCTCAGCAAGTCACAGAGATGTGAATTGTTTTGTTTACTTCTATTTTAAATCAGTGAATTGCTGTACAGCATTTTGCAACATTTTCATGACAGAAGGCAAATGACTCTACTAGTGTAAATCTGACATAATTTGTATAATTTTCATTTTGGTCTTTGGTCTTTTAGGTTAGGATTATTTTTCTCATGCATTTTTACAATCGATATTGAGAATATTTTATCTTTGAGAAAATGTATTCTAAAGCAGTCAGACTTCAGTGTATATTTTTAACTATATACTTATCTGATTATACTGATGCAGAATTTTATCATTTTCATAAAGGTGTTTTTCAGTGGTTTCGGTTCTTGAAAAGATGAAAGTGCACTTCCTTAGGCAGTTGCTGGCAAAACATCATGGCTGTTATTAAATAATATTTAGATCAGATTTTTTCACACACCAAAATAAAACAAGGCGAAATTTTAGACTGCAACATAAAAAAAATCATGAGTTGAGCATCTAGTCCAAACAATGTATAAAGATTATTTTGCAATAGGCACTCCTAATAAGAACTGGATGAATTATTTTGAACTCAGTTTTATGTTTTGTTTACAAATCTTGAAGACAGAAATAAATGGATTTCTTATTTTTTTAGTCAGGAAACTAAGATTCCTATCAGCTTTACTAGAATGTCTCTTACAAAAAAATGTTTTCATCTGGAGGCTGCAGGACTGAATCACATTACGAACAAAGATGGTAGTCTGATATGAAAATATCTTTCTTTTATTTTTTAAAGGATTTAGATGCTATAGCAGGCTTTATCTACTGACCAATACCTCTGCACTCTTTTTCCTAGATAATTTATTATCACTGCAAGACTTAACATTATGTTTCCCAAGAACTATTTTTCAAATAATAGAAATTGCGTTACATTTTGATATTGTTTTACATGTTTACAGCGACTTTTGTACAGCAGCATTCAGCTTTTTGTGATATTCTGACTCTGAGTATTGAATATATAAATGAATATAAATCAAAAGTAATGGTTTTAAAAATTATGTATGTTTGTTGAAGAGTTTCAAATTTATTAAACTGTAAAAGTTTGACCTTAACATGGAAATGTCTACCAAACAGATTGTACCGGTACTTACTGTATATATTATTTTATGCTGTATTGTCGCAGACTGTGTAGGCTGCTGTTATACAAAATATCAGCTTAAAAATTATATCTGCTTAGTAATGTTGATTTTGGAAAGGGTAGCAGTACATTCAGTTCTGCTGAGAAACAAACAATGGAGTCTAACTTGTTTATTCAAATCTGCTGAAAAACAAATTGTATTATCTGATGCTTCTTGCATCCAAGCAAGGTTCACATTTATATTTTGTTGTGGGAATGTGATTTATATCAGCCACATAATCCCAATGCGCCATGACTAATCTCTTTGATTAGACATAGTGACACTTTGATTCCTTATAGAAGGTATTGAATGGATTCTGTGATGCAAAGTTTTGAAGGAATTAGAATGTTCTACTGAGAGTAAGGGTAGATGTACTACCCAGTAACAGTTCCGTTTGCTTCAAAGCAGATAGCTTTGAACTCTGTAATTCCATGATCAGACATTCTGTTGGAGTATGCATGACAAGTTTTGATACCAGGATGTGAAAGCAGCTATTTCAGAGCTGGTAGGATGTTTTTGGCAAATCAGACACTTTTTAAGGGGGTGACATTTCATCAAGGAAGCTAAAATTTAGATAAGTTGTACGTCATGTGTAAGCTGAGCCTTTTGGTAGTTACCTTGTGAATGGTACCAATAATGCATTCCTATATTGCATGAAAGGATTGCATGTAATATATTTTGTTAAATTCATGGTATATTCAAGATCTGTTGATAACTTGATATTAGACACTGATAAAATATATCAATTGCCAACTAACTTTGTCCAAGTCTCTTTCAATAAACATACCACACCAAATGACATTTGATGACCTTTATTAAATTTCCATAAACATCACTGTATTGAATAATATTTTAATTTATTTATCACAGCATGAAAAACATATAACCATTTACTAGGGCAATGTAACCTTGAGCACCCTAACCAAATAAGCAGTATCCTCACCTCCACTCCCTTTTACTTATCAAGCAGTGTCTTCGCCTTTGCTTGCTTACATTTACTTATCAAGCAGCATCCCATCACTCACCTTCTTTCCCCAACTCATTGAATTAAACATCCAACACCAGAAGGGGAACAGAAAAGCGACAAACCTGCCCCTCTTCTCCACAAACCTGCCTGAGACAGGCTGTTGCCCCTTATTCGCTCCAAAACCATCAACAAATCTTCCAAAATAAACCTAAGTGTATGTTAAAGAGGTCCCACCAAAATAATTCAAGTGAATTCCATCATCTGTGAACCAAACTGGATCCCTGTTAGCAACATGTCAATGCCCTATCATATGATTATCCAAAGCAGCAAGGTGCCTAATTAGCCTAAAATTAACAAATCGATGAGCCCTCTCCAAAATAACGGTGATACTACCTCCAACCACACAATACTATACTTCGGCATAACCTTTTTTAAATAAACAGATCCTCACTTAATCAAACTACCCACTGTAACTTCAGAATTATTCCCAAATTATTACCTGCCAAATGTACCAACAAGACTCTAAGGAGTCTAATGCCATCCCAACTGCATGCCATCCAGCCTAATTGCAGCCTACTTTTGCCACCTAGTAGATATAAGAATGACCAAAATGAGATTTTATTTCCTAAAAATTCATTTAATAGTAAGCTACACACTGTACCAAGTTATCTAATGTAAGACAAGAAAGCATTTGATGACCAACAACCCACCCTTTTAATGAGTTCAATTAATCTGCCTTCCCTCGCTAAATCCGATACTCTTCCAATGCACAAAGAATGAGTGGAAAACCTCTCTTCCTGAAAGCCAACATTCCAAAAAGCTCTCATCATATATACAAACTAATTACCCATTATCACCTTGCCCACTACTGATGAAAATGAAGTTCTCAGGAATCCCAGCCTCCTAGCCCAACCCACAACTAATCATTCCTGTTTTTTTCCCAGTACTATCTGTCTGCTCACTGCCAACTGATCTGTTTTAGATCTACACAACCAAATGTGCACAGAGGCAAGAAAAAGAAAAAAAAAACACCACTCTCCCCCAAAAATGCTCCCATACCAATGCTTCCTTCTGTATCCATGAACATTTTTTGAATGGTTTGCCCCACCCATACCTCCTGCCAAAATGAGATACCATTAAATTGTTCAAAAAAAGACATTCACAATGCATAGTCTTTCCTTACCAACTTGCCAACCATAACTTCTCCAGCCCTTTTACCAACTTGCCACTGACCTACAAAAAGTACAGCCAGGATGCATGGACAAACAGGTGAAGTTCATCAGCCCTATAGGCTCCATGACATCTCTAATCTGCACCTTATTCTTTGCCCATTGTCCAAACAATCCTTACCCTCAACCTCCCCATCTTCTCAATCGGCAAACAAAACAACCTCCACCTGGCATCTTACAACAAACCAAGGAAACACAAAGCCTTGGCAATACTCTCCTATTTTTCTTTCGCCATCATAACCCCCAACTGCTCACAAATCACCAGAAACACTTGCGTGCCCTAAAGTTTCTCTATCAACTCTTTGTCTGTTAGCAAAATCTTCCAAATGAAAAAGGATCTCTGAGTACCCACTCTTTGATGCCAAAACTAGTGAAGTGCAATGCTGAAATTCTCAAAAGTGGCACAAGCCACTGGATACCCCATTGGCATGGCCTTATCACAATAAAATATTCAGCTGACTATCATACCCAATAATCGCCACTCCTTCTTGCACACTGGTAATATTCTAAAAACAAATGTAATATCTACCTTTACTAACCAGAGATCTGTAAATCTTTTAATGATCTCCACCACTTCCTCCACTGAAACATACTTAACCTTAGAATTTTCTTTGGAAATAAAATCATTAACCAAATTCCCTTCTGGATAGGACAATTAGTGAATCAAACAAAATTCTCCCAGTTACTATTTAGGAACCAAATCCAATGGTGATTCTTAAAACTGACAAAAAAAAGCTAATCAAAAGGACCCTATAACCTACCAGCCTGCAGCTCTTTCCCCACCAAGACTTCCAGAAACATCTTCCTTCCCCCACACCAAGTCCAAATTCTTACAAGGTGAACCATTCCCTCAAGTCCCAGACTTACTAGAGAAACACTTAAAAAACCCCTTTACCAATTCTGTTGCAACCTTCTTATCCATAAAGCAACTAAGCACATACTTCAAGATCAGCACCTTAAATGGGTGAATGGGAAACCTAATTCCCCCCTCTCTGACCCTGAAATGCCAATTATCCTCTTTTTCCTCAAAAAGTACATCTTCCCAAAACCACTGCAACCCTTGATGTGACGGATAAGCTGCCCCCCTGGATGCAGATGATCCCACGTTAATGAAACTACCATCTTGGTGAAGACACAAAATCACTGGATGCACCCTCGCACAGTTTGAACAACTGTGAGAAAAGTGGCAAACCACCCATGAACAGCATCTGTCATTAAACATTAAACATACACCTAATCCTTCTCTCCCAGACTTACCCCATTTTGAGGCTCCTGCAACATTATCCATCATGGTGACTAACCAAATGTCTGGATGCCTAACTTCCCATCTCAGTGATTGATCCACTCCTTTCCATTCACAAAACTGCTGGTCATACACAACCATGCATTTCCCTCTCTTTCCTTTATCCTTTGAAAAAATCATGAGAAAATAACCAAGGAGTGGCATGGCCATCAAATTGTCCTTCTCCAGTCACACAGCCATGTAACCTAACATCCATTTTTACCATGTCCTGGCTCTTAGCCTTCCCAGTGTCTACAAGCCCAAGGATACTACAGCTGCTTGAAAGTCCTTGTTATTTGCCGTTTTGGCTTTCAGCAAACACTGTACCCCTTCTGCATCAATTAATTTAAAAATATTGATATACTCCACTTTCCAGATCTTCTCCTTAACTGATGCCATAATGTGTTGTGTCAAAAAAGACCCCTCCTTCTGCTTTATTGATTGGCCGATTAGTTAGCCAATCCCCCAGGATACATCTCAAAATCAGAACTCACCTTGTCCTGTGACTCTGCTCTATCTACACTTGACCCCAGACTGCCTAGTGATGACCCCATCCAAGCTTCCCTGCCTACCTCCACCCAACCTGACCCATCCGTCCCCAGAAGCTGGGGCTCCTCTAAACTCCTCCAGGTAGTGGCTCAACTTCCTTCCTTCATCCCCTGCCAGACTACCTCCACCCTTCAACAATCAGATATGACCATATGTACACCCAGTAAATTATCATTACCTGCAACATTGTCCTGTCATACTCCTCTGGACACAGTATCCATCATACCCATGTTGACTGACGTCTGTGGTCACTTTACCCATGTTGAACTGGTGCCTGCTGCCTTGTTCCTTGGTGGCTGACTTATCTTTGTACTCTGCAATGCCCTGGGTTCTACCACCACTGGGACCTCCATCTCTGCTGCCTCTCAAAACAATGCTTATGCTACAATAGTCCCCATTTTTGCTACAAGCGGTGTGCCCCAGTCATCTGCAAAAGAAATGAACACTTTAGGAAAAAGAAAATAATGCTGCACCTATAATGCTGTAGCTCCAAACCCAAGATTGACCAGGTCAGCCTTTAATTCAGTGAACCCACAGTGATAGTTCTCCCTCTACATTTTTTTATTATGTGCCAACTCCCTCCCTTCATACCTCCCAACCTCTTAGTGAAAGAAATGGACAACACCTGACAAAACAGGGGGAAGAAAGGCCCAGAAATAGGGACAGAATTTAAACATTCCTCTTAGTAACTGGGTTTTGATATTGTTCTTAGAAACAGTGTTCATGGCAATATACATTTCTGAAGTATTTGAAGTATGAAACCCCATATTATGTCATTGTGACTTTAATCCTCAGATCCTCCCACTGATTTGCCAGAAAACCACAACCTTTCCCAGGAACTGTCCAAAATATGTGCCAAAATCTGGATATTCTGTGAAAATCTGGACATTTGAGAAGTATGCCTACCTTGCATCTACTGCTTAACATCTCAACTGTTATCCCAGCCCCCTACCTCATTCCAGCCGTTGACCTGTATACTAAGATCATACCTCCCTACCTTTTACAGCAAGAAATGCACAATCCAATAATATGGGAAAAATGCAGATAATTAGAAACATATTTTAAAAATTGCTCATTTTCCCTGAGCCAGTGGATAAAGTACAGCTGTGTACTCTTACCATAAATGTAGATGTTCGAGTGTATTCAGTGTTGCAGTCATCACGTTTGGGTTATCTGCTTGCAGTAGCCCTCAGTCGGCCTGATTAATAAAGTCTTGGGTCCTGCATTGGTTGCTGTCCCTTCTTCCATGATGTCAAGCCGTCAGGGGTATAAAACATGCAGCCAATGCCATTACATCAGTTTTTCTTGCCCAAGATGTCAAGTGCCCCCTTAATGGGAAGTAATTAAATCTATAAAAATAGAAGATTATACCTCCAAAAAAAAGCAAATACACCAAAAGCTTTTGAAGATAGTAAAGGAAAGTAGAGATATATCCAAAAAAGAAAAAGAAGAGGGCTGCAGCAGTGAGTACACTCGAACATCTACATTTATGGTAAGTGTACACAACTGTACTATGTTCTTCATGTTTCACTGTTGCAGTCATCACATTTGGATAGATTCCCAAAGTTAAGGATGGGACGAGGAATTTAAATAGAATTAGGACCAGCTAAGAGGCCCTGCAAGACTGCAGTGGCAAAACCAGCTCTGGATTTAGAGAAAATTGGCAGATGGTAATGCTTGGTAAAAGTATGTACAGAACTCCAAGTAGCAGCTTCTAGGATGACCCTGGTAGGGACACCTCTGAGAAAGGCTGTAGAAGTAGATGCAGCCCTGGTAGAGTGGGGTCTGATCCCCTATATGATAGGTTTTCCATGGTGTTTGTAGCAAAAAAGTATGCAATGGCCTGTCCATTTGGAAATGGTTTGCTTTGAAATAGCCTTCCCCTCTGCCCTTGCAGCAAATGCCACCAGCAGTTGATCAGATTTTCTTTGAGGTTTAGTTCTGTCCAAGTAGAATCTAAGTTGGCTGTGCATGTCTAAGGAGTGCAGAATCCATTCCCCTTTGTTCTGTGGATTAGAAAAGAAGGTTGGCAAATGTATGGACTGATTAAGGGCCACACTGGATACCAGCTTGGGCATGAAGGAGGGATTGGTCCTGAGGGACACTCTGTCCGCATGAAAGATGATAAAAGGCTCCACTGCCATGAGGGCCTATAATTCAGATACCCTTCTTGCTGAAGTGATTGCTAAAAGGAAAGCTGTTTTGCTAGAAAGGAATTTTAAGTCCGCAGTGGCAGCCGGCTCGAAAGGAGAAAGGGTGAGTTATTCCAATACAAAGTTGAGGTCCCAGGCTGGAGTTGGAGCTCTCCTGGGTGGTCGTAGATTTTTGGCCCCTCTGAGGAACTGCTTAAGCAGTGGATGAGAGAAGAGGGGTGGTCTGTGTTATAATGAGCTGAGATGGCTGAGGTGTGAATTTTGATGGAGGAGAAAGACAGGCCCTTATGAAGCATCTCAGTTAAGTATTGTAAGATCTGAGGTAAACTGGGCACTGTTGTGCTCCTCCCTTGAGACTGGTTCCAGGCACAGAATCTTTTCCATTATTCAGCATAAGACTTTCTGGTACTAGGCCTCCTTGCCTCTAAAATGATATCCATCACTGGTTTACTGAGGGATGGTAAAGGAGAAATTATGTAATTAGCCAGGCTGCAAGACTCAGTGTTTGAAGGATGCAGAATTTGGTTCTCCTGCTGAGACAATAGAGTAGGGGTCTGGGGCAGGTGCCATGGGGCCCACAGTGACACACTGCACAAGAGGGGGTACCAGTGTCGGCGTGGCCAGTCTGGTGCAATCAAAATCATCCTTGGTTTGTCTTGTTTGATCTTTAGTAGTACTTTGGAGAGCAGAGGCAGAGGAGGGAAGGCATAAACTGATAGGTTTTTCCAGCTGAAGGACAGAGCATCCACTTTTCAAGCTTGTTTGTGGGGAGTCCTTGTGCAGAATTTGTCCAACTGATAGTTCTGGGGGGAGGCAAACAGGTCTATATCTGGGCTTCCCCATTTGCATGTCAACATGTTGAAAATCCTTGGTTCCAATTTCCACTCGATTGGGTCAATGAGGTTTCTGCTTCGTCTGACAGTGTATTCAGTTTCCTGGCAGGAATTGAGCTTGTAAATGTACCTGATAACTCAGGGCTGTGTTCCACAATGCCATGGCTAGTCTGCAGAGGGGGTAAGAATGTGAACCCTCCCTGCTTGTTTATGTACCACATAACAGTGGTTTTGTCCGTTTTTATCATTAATTGCCCTAGAAGAATGAGGTCCTTGAAGGCTGTCAGAGCATTCTGTACAGCTAATATTTCTTTTTGATTGATATGCAGGTGCATTTGACTTGGGTTCCATTTGCCCTGAATGCACTTCCCTGCCAGGTGGGCCCCCCTTGCATAGTTTGATGCATCTGTTGTTAATGTTTGGGCGGCATTGGGTAGTGTGAATGGTAGTCCTCTGTTTTGGTGGCAGGCCTCCGCCCACCAAAGGAACTCTAGGCGTAGGCAAGGTATGATAGGAATCATTGCCTCTAGATCCTGTGAATGTTGACACCATAGGCTTTTGAGATACCATTGCAGTTTCCTCATATGCAGCCTTGCATATGGAATTAGAAGAATGCAGAAGGCAATGAACGCCAAGGCTTGCAGTATTTACCTTGCAGAATACTGGGTTTTTGTGACCACTTGTTTGAAGTAGGTTGTCAAATTAATCTGTTTCTCTGGTGTGAGGAAAGCCATCTGGGAAGTTGTATTCAAGCTTGCTCCCAGGAATATAATTTGTTGACAGGGTACCAGTTGTGATTTATTTTCGTTTATGGTGTACCCCAGACAAATCAGTACCCTTTGAACAAAAGCCAGATGATTCAAAAGTATATCCTGGCTTTCTGTCTGAATTAGACAATTTTCCAGGTATGGGTATATTTGAATATTTCTTTGCCTGCAGAATGCAATGAATGGAGCTAGGCACTTTGTGAATACCCTGGGTGCAGTAGATAAGCCAAAGGGCAGTGCAGAGAACTGATAGTGCATGTAGCCTGCTTTGAAGCGTAGGTATTTTCTGCAAAACTCCCTGATAGGGATGTGCAGGTATGATTCTTTTAAGTCTAGTGTTGCCAACCATGCATCTTTGCCTGGCATAAGAAAGCAGCTGGTGAAGAGTCAGCATCTTGAATTTTGGAATCACCAGAAATGTATTTAGAGTAGAAAGGTCCAGGATAGGACGAGGATGGCAGAATGGTTAAGGTGTTTGCCTTGCAGACACAAGGTATGGGGTTTGATTCTCACATGGGGTAATTGGCTAGGCTTAAAATGGCCTGCAAGGGCAATTAGCCTAGTACCAATCTATGTATTGCCTTTTCTGGGTACCAGGAAAATCTCGAATAGAACCCTTGTCCCTTTTCCTCTTCTGCTACCAACTAAATAGCCCCCATGCTTAAGATAGAGAGTACTTGATTTTGGGCCTCTGCCCACTGATTTGGGGGTGGGGTAGATCTGGCCACCCGCTTGGTGATGGTAAGGCGTGGAAGTGAAATCTGCATCCTTGGGACACTATATTTAAAACCCATTTGTCTTGGGTAATGAGTTCCCAGTTATTGGCCTGCAGACCAATCTTTCCGCCTGAAGGAGCATTCAGTTGGGAAGTGCTTGGAAGTTTTAACCACAACCACAAAAACCTAAAAACCCCCCCTGCACCCCCAAACCCCCCTGCTTATATATACCAACTCTGAGGTCACACTGACACAAAAACAGCAACCCTGCCTACCTCTACAAGCCCTACACTCCCATTACACACACACCACACATGTAAAACAATCACCACACTCAACACCTATACACACACAACCTCATCCACCTACTCTAAACTACACCTACAACATCCAAAAACATAACAGACACACATCCTTACCCTGAATTCTTAACTACTACACACTTACCTACATCTCCGAACATAACTGCACACCGACCACCATCTTCAACACCCAGGGACCGCTACTTCTTAAAGACACAGAACACTATATACACACACCAGGAAATACTTATTGCACATCCGACATTCTCAGATTTGACAAAGTGCAATTTCGACAAAAATGCACTTTTGTTCTTTTGCTCTCGAGATACTGAAATTCAATATTTCAGTATTTTGAGATTCAGAATTGAATCCGTAATATTGCATGAGCAGTGTTGTGGTTTATTTCATTATGTCCCCTTAATTGCAAACCATTTATACCCACCTATACACACAAACCAATGGACTTGGCATTTCTGTGAAAGAACTTCACGAACAAACTGCTTATATGTCACATTGTTAGCTCACACATAATGACTAGGATGATGAACTGTTATACCTTTCACCACATCTTAGGAGTATAATTGTCACGGTTTCAAAATGCATGGACAATGTTAATACAGTAATCAGAGCTTCTTTTATGGCCTCAAAAACAAGGAAATAAGAAAGTGGGTATCACAATCATAAATCAACATAAATCAACATCTATCATTCCACGTATAAGCATCCTAAAACCCGTTCCAAGGCCCATAGCAAACAAATATACATAAAATAAATAAATGAAAAACACTAACACATACATCAAAGCAAAATACAAATATATACAAATTATGCATTTAAGTGAAAATAATTAACAATATTGCACTATAAACTGCTCTGTGGCACTGCCTCAGTACTAGCAAAATAATGTCGCATAACCATAAAGGATATGTGCATCAGATCTATTAAAACTTGTCAATACCTCGATGTTCTGCTGGACCATTCTCTCACCTTTATATATAAGCACTATAAATAAAAATGCTAATACAACTAAAGCACTAGCATAAGACATCAAAACTCATGCATAAAAAATGTCACTTTGGTAGTGTCAGTGTCACAACAGATAGTGTACTCCCCTTTGGTGAGGAAGGCTGTGGGTTCTATTCTCATGTCAGATAGAAGGATTGCTGACACTGCAGTACAGCATAAGGGAGATACTGCACTACTGAGTATGCTGTCCATCAAATGAGACATTAAACCAATGCCCAGTCTCCTTGAGTTGCTGGTAGCTCAGGTGAATATAGAAGATCCCACTGCACCTATGAAAAAGAGTAGGGGAAGTTCTCTGATGCCATGGCCAAATTTTTCCCAGTAGTACAAATACCATCCCTGGTCTCCCTGAAAAAGAGACCACTGCTTCATGGAATTAACCTGGCCAACAAAGCATAAACCAATAAAATAAAGCCATCTATCACCAATAACCTACTTGAAAATTCTTAAGCTGAAATATACCTAGTCATTAGCCTTTCTTACTTCATCAAAATACAAATTACTCCTATAAACATCCCTATTAAATGTTTACATCTTCATCAACATTGACAACAATTACCAGTAATTTTGCAAACATACTTTTATGCTTAATACTCCTTTTATTAAAGCTTGCCCATAACAGTGGAGGGAAAGGATGGGAAGTGGGGGCTTAATCAGGCAAGGAAGTTTCTACAATATAGCTGGTTTCCAGGCAACATATTCAGGCAATAGTATTCTGCAAGTTAAATGCAGCAACACTTAACAACTTAAGGTGATAGTTTTATTAACTTCTGTGTATTGTTCTATTAGATTCTGTTTCCATTTGTTATAAAATATTGTCTATCATTGCTACTAACTTAGGCTAGTACTTATGGTTCACATCTTGAATGTTATACATTTCATTATTATGTTTATTATAGTAAGTTAGCCTTTTTTGTAAAGCTGTGCAACTTTCTATCAGGTAAAGCATTTCCTTGTAGTTTCCAATAAAAAATAAGGCTGGCTGAATTTTGTTAACAAGGGAGCATTTTAAGTCACTAATTGCTTCAATTATTATCTGACCACACTGTCTGAAAAACAGTGTCAAATTTCTAGCTAGGAATTGTTCATTGAGGAACACAGAAAAAAAATTCCAGGTATATATATTTTCTGTATTGGAATATTTTAGTCAAGTAGCTTGAGCCACAGAAAACAGCTTCAATAGTCATTAGAGGGCATAAAAATGTTCTATGTGTCAACTTTCGAGAAAAAAAAAAGTTTCACGAGGAGAGCTACAAATATGAGTATTATGTTTTTTATGATTTCCGTATTATACTTAGCTAATATGAATTTCCAAAATTTCAACAGAATATACTGATTCCTGATGTCATAAGCATTTATAAACAATGAATATAAATGTATTTTATGTGTGCCATTTTGAATGTTAATAATCAATAAAATTATTGTAGGTATTTTTAGCCCAGTGTAAAACTGGCATGGATTGTACTTAGGCATTGCAATTGAAATATATCTATCTATTTATATATATATATATATATATATATATATATATATATATATATATATATGTGTGTGTGTGTGTGTGTGTGTGTGTGTGTGTTGTGTTGAGACAAAATAAATAATTATCTTTGAATTTATCTTTTAAACAGTCAAGTAAATAACTGTTTCAATAGTCTGAAGAAGTACATCAGGCTAGGATGCATAACATGCCCAAAATGTGATTTGAAAAAGCGCGGAACATATTGTCTGCACGAAGGCTGTCAAATCTGTGAACCTGTTAAGGAAGGTATTTCAGATGTTGTGGATGGTGTGTGCCCTTCATGATTCCAGTGACTGTCTGTTAGATCTTTGGGTTGTATGTGTTTCCAAAGAGTCATAAGAGGAATTTAGCTAAAAAACAGCATTTCACACCTAAAGAGTAAGACAGATCATATGAATATTATAAAACTCTGCTACCATTTGCAATTAGCAGGTGTAATGTTCATAGGTAAGTACTAGGCTAGCTGTCTTTGCAAGCCATTTTAATTCTAACCAATTTCCATTCAAAGATAAGAATCAAGTCCTGTATCTTGTGTTTTTGAGGTAAACAGCTAACCATTTCACCATCCCCCAACCCCTGTAAGTTCAGATTTGGTATAGTGCTATAGGAATGTATTTATTTATTTAATAATAATTATAATAAAAATATACTAGCAATACTAATCATTATTATTATTATTTTTCACCATAGAGTGAGCAGACAGAAAGACATACTATGAAATAGATACAAGATCTCTGCTTTTCCAGTTGTTTTATTTAATTTTGCTTTTGTTTATGATAGCACAAATGGTAATGCACCTTTTCAGCAGAACAATTGTACTAATGCTACAGTGTTAAGTCCCACAGATTCTTGCAAACTAGTAAATAATTAGAACCTCAATTAATGTATTACCAATTGATTCCAACTGATAACAAGTTTAGATTTAAGACTATCTAGAGGAAGAGAATATTTGTTAGTACTACATATTTTTATTAGTAAGTTAAGGATATGACAAACAATAAAAAGAAGGATTATTTTAAATAGTATTAACGAAAAAGACTATAAAATGAAGGATATTCTTTATACTGCAGATAATGACATATTTTACTTATTCACAAGCACATTGTTGTCTCACTTTCTGTAATACTTTGCGTTAATAGTTAAACGACTAATGCAAAACTGGAGAAGAGGCAGTATGCACATACTAATGCTGCACTTAATGGGATTACAAAGAAATAAGAGACCACTCATAGGTGCTGTGTAGTCTGATACCAGAAGCGGATGGCCTCTTCACCTCTGAAAGATATGTTATTTTCCTTGAATAACAGACCCTGTCAAGCATTTTTGCACTGAAAAAATGATCTGCCCATTTAATTGTTTTGTACTTTTTAGTATAGATACATTTTTATATTGTTGATGTAAAATAGACCATCCTCCTAATGTTTCAAAATATGGAGAGACTATGTAGGTGTTGCTTGTGAAAATATAAATTTATTAAGTATTTAATAGTTTTTTTACACAAAACACACACAATGCACACACACCCACACACACACACACACACCCACACATGCACACACACACACACACACACACACACACACACACACACACACACACACACACACATACACACACACACACACACACACACACACACACAATCACACAAATGTCCCCAGCACTTAAATGACTGAGCACACCTCAGATGTACTCGTGAGATCAAATGAAGAAATAAATAATTAATACCAGAAGTATATTTTAGGGCATTGATGTTGGACGCATACATGACAATGCTTTACATCTCTCCCTATGTGTGTGTGTGTGTGAACACGCGCACACACACACACACACACACACACACACACACACACACACACACATACAGTATTCACTTTCCTGATAGTGTAAAGCTAGGATGTGTTGTGATCTAAATAACAAATTCATGCACAAATAGTTACCATTATAATTAATTTTTATTTCAGGCTGTCAGCCACAGTGCAAGCTGTTACTATTACACACACACACACACACACACACACACACACACACACACACACACATATACACACACATATACCCTGTACGTTATTGACTGCGCACACCTCAGACATCTTATTGTGATTAAATATAGAAATACATACTTAATAACACTAGTAGTATATTTTAGATCACACAGACCCCTACAGTGTAAAGCATTGCTTCTTTCCTTATGCACACACATTCTCACATACACATACATACGTACACACACAGTTGAGTATTCACTTTGTTGACTGATCTTTGATCTTCAGCTGTGATCTAATGATTGAATTTAAGCATAAATAATAGTCATAATAATTGATTTTAGTGTATTAGTTTTAGTCAAAGTGTAGTGCCTTACCAGTACACACATGTACACAAACAGCTAATTGCATTGGATCTGTTTGTTTGTTTGCTTAGTTAGTTAGTTAGTTAGTTAGTTAGTTAGTTAGTTAGTTAGTTAGTTAGTTAGTTATTATAGGTTCATAGATTCATAAGTGTGTACTAGGCTAATGGCCCTGGAGCCTTTACACACCTAGCCGATAGAAGTGCCCTGGTATCATGCCGCCGGATGTTAGATCCCAGTGTCACTATCAAGTAGAGCCACTGGAGTGATCCCGGGGTGAACTTTCTATTACTCATTCACTCATCAATAGTTTTCTTGAAGAGGGACAGCGAGGTGTTCTGTATGACATGTATGGAAAGTTTATTCCCGAGCTGGGCAGTCTCAGGGTTATGAACCTGCCCCTCCAGCATGTTCTGTTGATTATGTTAATGAGGTTGAGCTCCCTGGAGCATGTGGTGTGGAGCGATTGGTATTTCTTTAGATGTAGCATTTCTAACAGACCTGGGTCAGACATGGCTTTGTAAGTCAAGCAAAGCTGTCCTCTAAGTAGGCGATCTGAGACAGAGTATAACTGGAATATTTTGAGTCTTTTCATGTAGGATATGTATTTAATGCCTAGGATCCTCTTTGTGAGGTACTTCTGTGGCCTCTCCAGCTGTTGTAGGTGTCTAGTGAGGTACATGCCAAATGGGGCATTATACTCAATCATTGTTGTAATGAGGGACGAGTAGAAAGAGACGGTGACCTCTTTCTTCCTGTATGCAAAACCCTTGGTAATGAGATATGCCACATAGAAGGACTTTCTGTCACAGTGACAATGTGGTGGTCGAAGGAGAGATTGCTGTCAATCTGGGTCCCCAGATCTCTAATAATGCCTGCAGTGTTCATTGGGCTCTCATCGATGTGGTAATTAGTGGAACTGAGTTTTTACCAAAGGGGATGACACATTTTTTGGCATTAAGCTTAAGGCCATGGTTTCAACAACAGTCATTGGTCTCAGTGAGGCCTTTCTGTAGGATGTCTGCATCACTTGAGGAGTTAATAATGGCTCCCAGCTTGCAAGTTATTTTTTCTCCTGTTTGCTGAGTGTGGCTTTTTAAGAATTGTAGTTGGTGAGAGGAAAGGAAATGATAGTTCTTGTAATTGCTGTTGTTGCTGCTGTTGTAGTTATTCACTTTAGTTCTTTTATGTGTATTTTCTTTCCCCTGCTCAACATCTTTGGGTTTCTAAGCACCACCATTAGTAAGGAGAAAGGAAATTGTGGCTCCCAGAAAGATTTTAGTCTTTGTACACAGATTGCATACCGTATTAGATGCATTTATTTTTACTGAGCTCTCCCTGTACATCACATACTGCCCCTAGATGGTGTAAACCTTGGCTCTAGATGATTGTCATTTTTGAGGTAACACCCAACCCTATGTGCAGAAATGAGAGAAAGGGGTTGTGAATGGATGGCAGGATGGATGATTCTAAAACAGCAGGCTCTAAATGCTGTTTTTACATTTTTTTAATTACTATTTTAACTCTAGTGGAGCAGCAGATAGTGTTTTCATCTCACAAGAGGCTCCCTGAATCAATTCTCATCTGGGGCGCCTTCTGTATGAAGTCTTCATGTCCTACATGCATTTGCATGAGTTTCTTCTGGGTGCTCTGGTTTCCCCCCACATTCTGAAGACATGCAGTAGGTGGACTGGACACTCTAAACTGACCATAGGTGAGACTGTGCATTCAAGTGGTAGTGTGGAAGAATTACAGAAGCAGGACTAGCCTACCCTTGGTGTAAACCTTGGCTGTAGATGATTGCCACTGTTGAAGTGCCACCCCAACCCCATGTACAAAAATGGGAAAAGGGTTTTGGATGGATGTTTAACTCATTCTCTTCAATGGAGCCCTGGAAGTTTGCACTGTAACATCCTATGGGTGGTGCCTAAGCTTTTTAATAGAAACAAATTATGTCCTCACATTTCAAACAATTGTTCATATCTCTGGATCATAGAGGTTACTTAAGATTCATAAATGACAAACTCTTCAGCACAAACCATTTTTTATAGTCAAAGTATTCTTTAGGGTCTAGGTCTTAAACTAGATATTATAAGTTGCAGTAAACATAGCAACTATTATGTTTGTAATATTTCATAAACAACTTACATTATTTGAGCAACCACACAAATTACACACATGCTGTCAGCAGCATTTTGTTCATCAATCTGAGAACTTTCATAGAATGCTAAGCAGTTTTGTCTGTGCTACTTTGTTGCAAAGATATTTAGGAACACATAAAATTTATGACAATAAAAATAAATATTGAACAAATAAGTAATATCTCGTCACCTGCACTAGACAGATCAAATATTAGCACAGTTGTGTTTGCCTTTGCATAAGCTTTAAGATGAAATTTTTTAATACGTTGTATGTAGCATAGTTTTGGCAAATGCAAATAGGAAGTTACAATATTTGATGCCTAGAATCATCAGTATGATGTAACTGCAGAAAAATCAGTAGATGTCACACAGTTGTAGTGAGTTAATAGATAAAATATAAACTGATGCAAAAAATATGCTGAGTGTTTATGAGGAAAAAATATGCCTGTAGGGTACAAAATGTACCTTTTTCAGCATTCTTTTAGAATCATGCCTCCAGGTATACTACAAAGTGAGATTTCTAATCTGCATCCAGCAGACACACTTCACAGTTTAATATCATGGAAGCATCACTCCAAGAACTTACCTGAGGTCAGAACAACAAACACTTTGCTTTAGGCACAACATGCAGAATTAAAGTAGCTAAAATTTATCGGTAAGTAAAAGAAAAAACAAACAACTCTTCAGTACTAGTGATAGAAAACAGGAAGATACTGGCAGCGCCATTAACAAAACATTAACAAAACATGAAAATACTGCAGTAACTTATCTTAAAAATGCAATTCTGTAAATAATAATGTTAGGCATTTTGTACTGAGCGAAGCACAAGGTTGTAAAGAAATGACAGAACTTGTCACCTGGGAATGCAATTAGCTCATTTTTTAGAAATATTCTCTCCCTTCTGGCCACCAAGAGATGCTTTCTGCAGCATTGTATTGTTTTGACTGGCAGAGGAGAGACTATTCCTGTAAGGTAAAAATTAATTTACACATAATAATTCAATAACAGATACAGAGTAAAACACTACAACAATGAGATTGACTCATAAACAATGGGCACAGCCTCATAAAAGATTTGCACACATTATGTTACTCATATTCCAGACACTACACAAATCACAAATAAAGAATTATTCCTAAACACTGTGCACATCCTTACAAAAGACTTGCACACATTACCTGTTATTCATGTTTCAGGAGCTACACATTTCACAGAAAATCATTCATAAACACTGTGTGCAGCCTTATAAAAGACTCACACACATTACTTGTTACTCATCTTCCAGGCACCACAATTCACAAATGCAAAATCATTCACAAACACAGCTTTATAAAAGACTTGTGCACATTATACATTACTCATGTTCCAGTCACTACTATACAATTCACAAATGCAGAATCATTCATAAACACTGTGCACAGCCTTATAGCAGACTTGTGGACATTATATGTTGTTCATGTTCCAGACACTATGCAGTTCACAAATAGGGAATCATTCATAAACACTGTGCAAAATCTTATAAAAGATTTCCTCACATTATATGTTACTAATATTCCCGACACTACACAATTCACAATTTCACAGAAAGAGAATCACATTAATGATATCCCGTGGACAAAGAGCACATAATGTCTGCAGTAGTGGAAAAGGTAGCCCAATGCTCAGGTAATGACAAACTTAATATTTTCCTGCTAGACAGGTTCTGTGTTTGTGAACATTACAATATCTATAGAAAACCTTGATATCGTAAAAAAATATGTCCTACATGATTATAATTCATATTCTACAGACTGCTAAAGGATGACCTTTGTCTGGCATACAAGGCATCCTCTGACAAAATACTAATGGATTTTCTGCAGCTCAGCAAGTTATATGCCATCATATTTGATCTGCAGATCTAAACCTCTTCTGCAGCATCAGCAGAATGGTTTGGAGGGACAACTATAGCTCACAGAGGACACTGGTGTAGTAGAACACACTCCTTTTCAACATAAAACAAAGCTCACCCTTGTCCATATTCAATTGCAAGTTGGATCTATGAATGGGGAACAGAAAATGTACCCCCAAGACTGCCTCATGTACTGCTAATGGACAAATGCGGCTCCTAAATGCTTTATCCCATGCATTGGTCCTCCTCAGATTAACTATTACATGATCCCGGACATTCTTACTAATGATGTGTACAATTATCGACCATGGAATGGGTAGGGCCAATCTAACACCAAATGGGACAGAGGAATTCGAGTATGAAAAGGGGCACTGACCTTGGCCTAGTACTTACCTATGAAATTATTCAATATTGGAATGATGTTCAGGGAAGTGTTTCCGGTAAGAAATACTGAAATATAACAGAATTACTTTGTAATGTCAGAGAGGAAGTGACCAGATAGGAACACCATCTGTACCTTACTCTACCTGACTCAAATGTATTAAACAGGACCTATAGAATTGAGAGGTGTTGTGCACTCTGTACTGCTCAGAGCATTATGCATACTTACAATACTGTATATGTTATATAATGTACTCTGCTATGTAAATAACAGTGTACAGGACAAGGTGATCCCATGCAAGGCAACTTTGTATGCATGTGACGTATCAGGTCATGACAATCACAGGCTTATTTCCTGTGCATTCAGTTGTCTACTTCTAAATTTTGAACTTTCACAAGTTTGAATTTCTTATGGTTGAGACCATAAGATCGAACTTGTGAAAGTTTTAAATTTAAATAGAAAAATAAAAAAAATATATATTTTTTATGTTTTTGTAGGGAGCAAGCCACTCTGTACCCCCTCACTCCTGTTAATAAAATATACCAACTCTGACATCACACTACAGTGAGGGCAAAGGAAAATAAACAAGCAATTTCCATTTAAATAGTTTGAAATTTCATAAGTTCAATTTTATGGTCTCAACCATAAGAAATTCAAACTTGTGAAAGTTTAAAATTTAGAACTAGACCTGCATTCAGAGCATCATCACTTCAAAATGGCAGCACCTCAGAGCAAAGCAAACCATAACAGTTGAGCACTCTCATGAACAATACTTTTATTCTGAAGTGATGTGACTGGGAAAAAGAATAATTCCATGGAACATGCAGTGACACTTATCCAATATTTCTGCTCCAAATCTGGTACAGACACTAAAAGTTTACCTGTGTTTCTTTTTTTTTAGGCCATGTTAGGCAAGTCAAACCATTTGACAAAAATAAAGCATGGAGCTTCTTTTCTGCATTAGATCTTACCCATTTCTCAATATTTACCTGCTTGTTTTAGAAAGGATCTCTTCCTAATTTCTGGATGATTTCCACAGTTACAGTGTTGCATTAGTATCCACACCACTGCTAACCAAGCAGCACAATCAAAGATAACTACATTGTATGGAATGACAATTCATTGGCCAGCTATCACTACATTGTATGGAATGACAATTCATTGGCCAGCTATCACTACATTGTATGGAATGACAATTCATTGGCCAGCTATCACTACATTGTATGGAATGACAATTCATTGGCCAGCTATCACTACATTGTATGGAATGACAAGTCATTGGCCAGCTATCACTACATTGTACGGAATGACAATTTATTGGCCAGCTATCACTTCATTGTATGGAATGACAATTCATTGGCCAGCTATTACTACATTGTATGGAATGACAATTCATTGGCCAGCTATCACTGCAGTGTATGGAATGACAATTCATTGGCCAGCTATCACTACATTGTATGGAGTGACAATTCATTGGCCAGCTATCACTACATTGTATGGAATGACAATTTATTGGCCAGCTATCACTACATTGTATGGAATGACAATTCATTGGCCAGCTATCACTACATTGTATGGAATGACAATTCATTGGCCAGCTATCACTACATTGTATGGAATGACAAGTCATTGGCCAGCTATCACTACATTGTATGGAATGACAATTCATTGGCCAGCTATCACTATATTGTATGGAATGACAAGTCATTGGCCAGCTATCACTGCATTGTATGGAATGACAATTCATTGGCCAGCTATCACTACATTGTATGGAATGACAATTCATTGGCCAGCTATCACTACATTGTATGGAATGACAATTCATTGGCCAGCTATCACTACATTGTATGGAATGACAATTCATTGGCCAGCTATCACTACATTGTATGGAATGACAATTCATTGGCCAGCTATCACTACATTGTATGGAATGACAATTCACTGGCCAGCTATCACTACATTGTATGGAATAACAATTCATTGGCCAGCTATCACTACATTGTATGGAATGACAATTCACTGGCCAGCTATCACTACATTGTATGGAATGACAATTCATTGGCCAGCTATCACTACATTGTATGGAATGACAATTCTCTGGCCAGCTATCACTACATTGTATGGAATGACAATTCATTGGCCAGCTATCACTACATTGTATGGAATGACAATTCACTGGCCAGCTATCAACAAGTATGATAGTTTGGTATAGCTACATACATGGATGATAATTTGCCAAACAAAATGCATATTACCTCTCTCTATCTTACATGTGCATCTTCGTATAACATTTCAGTTGAGTTTCTCTAATATTGTTTCTCTAATAATTTTCTTGGGTGGCGGAAGGCAAGGTACCTTTTTGGCTAGGCTTATATAGGCCTTAGGGCCTAGTACCTACCTATGAACCTATGAACCTATTGTAAGAATACCTGAATTCATTTCTGTAAATTTACAACTAAACATATCATAACTAACTTAAATGACATAGCATAACATGGGTCCAGCACTTGTTATCCTTACACACAAATTTTGTTTGCAAACATTGTATCAGAGTGGATAAGTAAAACAACAAAATAATCCAATTTGATTATAGAAGTTGCATTATTTACTGAATGTTTATACTTAACATTTCAGATTGCCACTTAATGTAAAACAAATGTTAAAATATTTTCTAAAATGATGTGTCATCATTTAATCTACCTATTGCTAAAAGAAATGCAAGAATAATATTGGTGATTTAGTGAAAACAATATTCCTCAGAAAAAGAAATGTTTTATATTTTATTTGTGTTATATATGATTTTTCTACTATATCATTCTTAGAAAAAAATCTCTTTGAGGGTGCTATTTATAATTTCCATTATAGTGTGTGAAATTCTCTTCAGATCAGGCGTTCCATGCATTTAAAACAATAGCTAGGTCATTTTGTTAAAGTTCGTTCCCAGGTAACCAACCTTCTATTGAAAAATTCACTGTGCCTTAATCAAATCTCTGCAAAGTAATGCCTAACGAAAGTTCTATTACTTGAACAATACGCATTCACTGTCACAGAGAGAAACTTTGCCATGTGATTGAATTTCTTAGTAATGCAGCAGAACTGATTAAAAGGAATAGGAAGTATTTTCCTCAATATCAAAGCACAAATCAAGCTTGTCTGTTCTGCTAACCACTGTAAAATCATTCTGTCACTTTGATAGCCCAGGTTTGCATACATTCTGAAATACATAGATACAGGAATATAACATGGTAGACATTTCACTGGTTGAAATGCCTTCTGCCATCTGACTCTATAAAACTATATACTTCTTTTATAGCTCTAACTGCCTGACCATTTTATAGTATTGCCCTCTACACAGCTTTGTAACAATTCTTGAGAAAAGCATCCTGAATAAACACACTAATCCAGGCTATAGAGTCCATCATTTTATTTATCGCCTTCCATTTCTGGTTAACTATATTCTCCATTTGCTTTTCCATCAGGCTTATTTCAATTTTCTTTCACAGCAGCATGTATCATTTGCTAAAGGATGGATGATAACTGCAAGAGAAGATAGGATTTCTCCAAGAGATGGTCAGTAAAATCTGGCCTCCAACAACATGCAATATGGGAGCGGAAAAATAAAACAAAATATCATCTGCTTCCTCCTTTTACATCATATATACCTACAGAATTGACTTCCTATCTAACCTTTAATGTGAGGACATGTTTGCTGACAGTATCTAGACTGAAAAAATGCACATTGCTGGAAGGGTATTAGCAAACATTCAGAGCAAAGGGGCACATACTTCTTTATATCTTAAAAGGAGAAAAGGTTCCTTATCATGAGTTTTTATTTTATTTTTAAAATACCAGCTTTATTTATTTTTGTATGCATTTTGGCAGGTTTGCATTGCCTTGTGTTTCTTTCTTTCTCTAATTTTGGAATACATTGATAACAAGGAGGAGAGCATTAATAATTTGGCTCACGTATACAAGCTAAGATAATCAAAAAGATGAGTGGTAATGCTATACTGAGCTAATGTTAATCACCGCTTCATATTTGTTGGCTATAGTTGAATATTTTGGAGGAGTAATAGTATTTTTTTATACATTCATTCTCTGTTGCCTCGCTTCACCACATTAAGGGTCACAGAGATTCAGTGCCAATCTCAACACTCAGTAGGTACAAGGTAGACAACTAACCCTGGAATGAATACCGGTCCATTACTACACAATGATTATCTAAGGGATGATCAATTCAACTATTTGAATGTCTTTGGGATGACAGAAAAAAATCTGAGCACTCAGAGCAGAAAAGATAACATATACACTGAGGCAAAATACGTATCTCCCAAAGAAGGTACTCCAGCTGTGAGGTGAACCAGGGAAGTGCTTTAACACAACAATACTAACTGTTGCAACACTCTACTACTCTTAACTGGTTGAAAAAGGGATGAAGAATATGTATTTTTTACAGTACTACAGAAAAGTATACAATGCCTGCTTCCTTTGGCAGGCATTATATGAAGTAAAGGCCTATCAAGTGATTTCTAACTATGTCTTTAGATAGCAGATGCAAATAAAATCAACTATTCAAGCTCAATGCAGAGGAAGTAGATGAATATAAATGATAGAAAGCTTTCTACCTGGAAACATGTAAAAGTGAATAGTAAATTAGATGACCAATGCCTTATTAGATAACTGGGAATGTTACGACTAAATATTTTTTGAAATTATGAAGATTTGCGGACATAGTACATATTGAATCAAGAAGTTACTCTGTTGAAATTATAGATAAAATGCCCTATACAATTAAAAAGAGAACAGATCAGGGCCAGATCAACCATAGGTTATAGATAATCAAGTCTGCCTGTCAGTGGTTCAGCTAATTGTATGTAAATGAGTGGTGGTAGATGAATTTCACAGCTTTTTCAATTCACAATATTGATGCTGAATTCAAAGGCAGTGACCTAATGTAGAAATGTAAGGCAACTGTAGCCACTGGTAACCATTTAAAATGTTATGATCTGCCAGAGAGAATCCTAAAACACATCAAATAAAAAAAATGGACCTGCATATACAAAGTCTGAGAGGTTCATTTCTTGGAATATTACCTTTTCTCTGATGTTTGACAATTTCTGAAGTTGGTATATTTAAGTTTCAGGGGATGGATGGCTTGCCCCTACATTGGGGGTGCAAAGTAGCTTGAACCTCTGCAAAAAGGAAGTTTAGAGGAGAAGAGCCCTCTTTGACATTTGGTCTTTTCTTGGACTTTTGGTATTTTTTTGGCTTGTCTGCACTTGGTATTTCAAGTGCCAAAACCTCAATATGGAGCCATAGCTATCTGCTAGTGGTGTTATGTACACCTAAAGCATACCACAATACAGCTACTAGACTATTGGTCTGTTAGAATTTTAAGAAACCTATCCTTACATTTCAGTGGTAGTTTCTTGCCTTGATATTTTGCATATGAATAACCCAGAGATGGGGCCTATTTGTGAATGGTAGTGTGCTAAACAAGGTTGAATTTGTCGTTACACATTCATTCATTCATCAAAATTATATGTGAATAGGGTAATTGAAGTACTTTGCTTTATGTGGAGAAGAAGACAACTCCATAGAAGTGGTATTCCCCTCATTGCATACCTGTGCCTTCAACATTCTTTTCCAAAACAGATTGAGCTCCCTTGAGTAGGACATATGAATGTGTAATACGTATGCCAGAATAAGAACTGTTGAAGCTCTATGCGCAAGACACAGATCACCTCTCAGTAGCCTGTAGGATACTGAATAAGGGTACAGGGCTTTGAGATGGTTTGCATTGTTTTTATGATTCAGGCCATTTATTTGTTTAGTGAGAAAACATTTTCATTTCAGTTGTGACAAGTATTTGGACAAATAAATACCAAAAGGGGCCTTATACTCATTGACCAACCTAGTATGTGCCAAGTACAATGGAATGGTTGCATCCCTTTACCAGGCTGCAATCCTTTCAGATATAAGCAGTGTGATGAAAAAAACTTCTTTACAACAGTGGATACATGGTGATCAAAGGACAGCTCATTGGCGACATAGGTTTCCAGATCCATAACTACAGGATCATTTTTCAGGGGTGTGTTGACAGTGTGATAGTTAGAAGGATATGATTATACAGTTCTTGACATATTGCATGAAGTAAAGGGATGTAGGTGGGTGGGTGGAGAGGCTTGCAATAGACTTCACCAGAGCTGCTAGGCCTTTTTTAAAGTTTTTAACAGTTTTTAAAATGTGATGGAAAAAAATCAATTGATTAATGGGTTTCAGCAAAATACTCTATATCCCTTTGAAACATTTGCACAATAATGTCAAAGATAGAAAACAAGGACTAGATGCAATTATTGGAGGTATTCTTGGATAGGTAATGATTTTTATGCATGGTCAGATCACTATAAATTGCATGGTGCATTCCTGAAGACTTGGTATTGTACAGCTAGGAAGTATTCAATCCATATATTAGCAAACAGAAAGAGTGCAGGAACAACCCATGCAACAAAAAAAAATGGTCAAAAAGCAGTGAACCATAAAACAAGAATCCAAAAAAACACTGCAACACAGTTCCACAGGTACAAGATGATAGGATTTTATTAAAAAAACACTTAAGTTAAGCACTTTCATCTCAGTTAGTGAAAGAAGGTACAATTAAATAGCAAATCATCACATGACTTAATAAAATTGAGTTAAACATTTAAAGACAAATGCACAATAGTTACATAAAACACATATGCATACATACATTTAAGCAAATTTAAATTACAGCTTAGTTGCACATGGTCTAAAATAACTAGTGAATAAAACACTTTAATTTATTCCAGGTTTAACTTCCACAACAGCTCAGCATAGTC
Organism: Protopterus annectens; assembly: GCF_019279795.1. NCBI lineage: Eukaryota > Metazoa > Chordata > Ceratodontiformes > Protopteridae > Protopterus > Protopterus annectens. The sequence goes on from NC_056728.1 coordinate 1,938,513,676, forward strand.
AAACTTCACACCTAATTGGCCACCTCTAGGGTCGCTATCAACCTTTTCTAAAATCATAAATAAAAACTCCTTAAAACCAACACAAAGACTTGAGCATTTATGCAATGCATTTTTATACAAACCCTTCAAATGTCATATAAATGTTATGCAATACACTCTTGGTCGGTACTTTCATTCTTTCCTATATAACAGGTCATGAGTGTCTGAACCAGTATAGTGTGTACCACACCCTGTGTTGAACAATTCTAAAAGCCTTTAGCACTAAATTTGTATTTGTTCATTGTACTATTTAAGTGCCACTATTTAATATATACTCACATTCTGAAATTTGTACAATATGCAATGCAGCCTTAAGTCCAAACTCTCTCACAACAGAGTTCACAGTTTATTCACGCTATACACCTATCATTCATCCAAAACTTACAGCATCACTGCTATGCAGAACACACAGCAGAAGTCTGTGTACCCATTGTCATGACAACTGAGCTTATACTGTACTTACTGTATGTATGTGTGACACAGATATGCAGACTGCTTAGCAGAGCAGCCTTTGCCTCCATGCATTTCTAATGCACATAGTTTGTAGGGTTGTGAATGATTAATAGAAATAAAATAAGACTGTATTTTTGTAGTTCACTGTTATGTGTTCCCTGATTCAGCATATGGCCTTCCAACTCAATGCCCTATATCCATTCCAGGTCTGCCATCAGCTCTGTTCTCCTGCTGTGTTCCTCTGATATGAGTGGGAATGGTTGCAGAACCAAAGTGCATCCTGGTGGTCTCATCTATCACCTTCATATGGGGGGTATTTTGACTTTTGAGACCTACCAGTTACTCTCTGTCCAAGTGTGGTATCCATCGTTGCATCCAAGAAGAGGGCGCACAGAAGTGGCATGTGGTATGTGCCTTGCATTGAACAGCATTCTACCTTCACCAAGGTTGATGCCACAGCAGAACAAAACAATGACTGACTTCAACAATTGGCTTGTTTTTTGGCGTCTGTCCAAGGGAATTCAGTATTTGTCAGCATGGGAGGACAAGGCTAACAAACCAGGTTGCTTTGCAAAAGGTGGTCTGCACCTGTCCCTCCTAGGCTGCCAAATATTGGCTAAAGCTTTATCCACCCCCTTAGCTCCTTTTTTAGGCGATGCCAAATTGATAAACATAGCAAATAAAACCCCTAGAAACCTAAAGATTTATTCCTCAATGCTAGGATCTTAAACAAGAAACTCCACTACCTACAAGCTGTCTACACTTTGGAGAATGTAGACATCTGTACTGCTAAAGAGACCTGGTTTAAATCCACAGTAACTACTCCATCCATACAAGTCTTCAGTGCCTTCCACACATTTAAACCATCAAATGCACATGCAGAGGTAAAAGAGTGGGAGACTCAATCTGCATTAGCAGCAAGCAAACCTGTAGGTTGGTTAAACAGGATGAGCCCTGGAATGATACAATGTGAAAATCACCCTAGACAAAGTCACATACCATATCTCAGCAAGCTATAGACCACACACACTCTATTCCCCTAGAATCCTATAGCTCATATCTAGACCTAATGGAGGCACTCACCAGTAAACCAAATACCCTATTCATGGGAGGCTTTAGCTACCTCTCTATAGACTAGGAAATATACACTGCCTCAAACTTACAGGCACAATGATTTCCAGGAATTTATTAACACAAATATCCTTGACCAGACATTGTGCACACCCACCAAAGGTTAGAAATACTACACCTGGTACACACTAGTATGGGAGAGCACTGCACCCCCCCCCCCCCTCGTGTCATGTCCTTACTGGTGAGGTCAGATCACAAAGCTCTTTCCTTCAAAATAAAAATTATCTCAGTAACCTCAGCAAACCCTGTAACAGTTATGAGCTATTTCAAAGTAAACTATGTCCTATTAAGCAATAGTTTGTCAAAATTTAATGCCTCTCCTAACCCTGAGTTCACAGCAACCTATGCTTGCTTAGAGACCCTGTAAAACCATATAAATGGCTGCATAAAGGCTGCTGTATGTACTAGAAGTAAGCCCAAAACAAACTCTAAAACCAAGTCACACTAGTGGAATCCTAACCTTAATAGTGTATATAACAAAAGGGAAAAAGTCATGGCTAAACTGTGCAAGAGCAACTCTCATAATGACAGGAGGTCTCTCATTAAAATAAATAGAAAACTAAGAGAACTAATGAAGTCCAACAAGGCCACTTATGAGGTCAACATAGCCTCACAGGCTAAACATGGCTTTCTGCAGTTATGTCTGAAAGGTCAAAGGGGACACACATCACTATGCCACACTGGTGTTCGCTGGTGTCAGCTTCACTGAGTAGAATGACATAGAGAATTTGATGGCTGACAAATTCAGCTCAAACTTCATTTTAAAAGATGGTCTAACACAGACAAAAAGCCTGGTGCCAAAGCAGTGGATTAAAATTCAATGCCTAGAAATACGTTTAAATACCTGTTGTGAAAACTGCCACCCAGGCTAATGACAATAACACACCCCTAAGTGTTGAGCCAGTATTCAGCAATTAGGGAACATATGTAGACCATAATATGATCTTTGACAAACATGTGGCCAAGGTTGTAAGAAAATCATTATATGTCACCCAACTTATAAGTAAGGTTATGACACCCAGGTCCAAGGAAATCATAGATCCACTTTATTTAGTTGAGTATAATGTCCCCTTCAGCATGTACTTGACCAGATGTATATAACAGTTGGAAAACTCATATAGGTTCATTAACAAAAAAACCCAGGGTATAAACACATTGCCCTATACAGATTGCCTTAAAGCCCTACCTCTATACTCTTGCTCCTACAAGTTACAGAGAGATGATCTATGCATGGCAAACAAAATGTCCTCATATCCAACTCTAATGGAGCTTTTGCACTTCCACAAAATGAGCAGCATCAGAACCACTAGACCCAATGACTTAAATTTTGCTTTGGACATAAATATGACATGTTGGTCAGACAGATGAGTGTCTCAGAGGATCTCTATGCTCTGGAAAAGGCTCCCCATACATGTGAAGAAGAGTCCATCCCTAACCTTATTTATGCATAACCTTGACAATGGATGGAAAATCAGAACTTCACCCTAGGTCTGGCCCCATGTCCTGATAGACAGAGGCAGACAGTAAAGACAAAACTAATATGCCCCCCCCAAAAAAAAAAAAAAAACAAACTCTGGTAACTTCCTAACTAAAAAAACCCTTCTAATACACAACTATGATACTTAGGAAGAGAAGTAGGTTGAATCGGACTGTTAGGATTATAAAGCCCTGGTGATCGTTAACCTAGTATATACCTATGAACCTATGCACCCCACTTCCGTGGCAGCTTATCCATGCCCAGCACCCTTCTCCCCCTTCTTGGTGTACTCCCCCTCAGTGCAACAACCCCAGTCACTATTAGGGATGATTACAGGGAATGCCCATGTAACCACCCACAACCCATCCCTCTACTGCAGTTCTGCCAGTGACCTGCACACCTCATCATACCTGGGTCAGCTGGACTGCAGTCAAGTCTTTACCCTCTATGTAATCAAAGTAGCTACTCTTGTAGTTCACTTTTAAGTTAATCAACACCTTTAGCTTCACTATTTCGTAATATTTTCACAAGTTAGCAACTTGCTATCTATCAGTTCTCACTTTATAAACTTGGCAACAGACATTGCTCCTTTCTGTTTCAAAATATCATTTTGCAGTCAGTTAGTAAAATGACCCTGCTGGACATCATTAGGCAGGGTTAGCTACAACTCTTCATGCAGTGATTTCTTGTGTATGGCTTGGTGAGAATTTAATATGAAAATGTCAAAAATATTAAGTCATTCATGTTTAACTGATATAATACTTAAGAAGATTAAGTCCTAACTTAAAAATATTAAGTTAAAGTATTTTAATAGGAAAACATTGAAGAAATATAAGTCCAGGGCTTCACAGAGGAACTCTGTTTTTCTATTTTTTCCTGGTAGTTTCATACTTTCTTTTGTCTACTTGTTCATAGGTTCATAGGTTCATAGGTAGGTACTAAGCTTTCTACCCGAGGACATTTATAAGCCTAGCCAGAGTGTGTCAGCTTTCGCCACCCCATTGATTAAGTAACTGAACCTCTATCAAGAAGAGCCAATGAACTGATCCCAGGGGTGTATTTTCTGTTACCCATCCATTCGTCAAGGTTTCTCTTGAAGAGTTTTAGTGAGGGGCTCTGGCTAATGTAGTTAGGAATTTTGTTCCAAAGCATGGGGAGTCTCTGTGACAGGAATCTATCCCTCCAGCATGTTCTGTTTATTGTTGGGGTGAGGTTTAGCTCACTAGAGCGAGTGGCTCATAGTGACTTGGATTTCTTTAGGTGGAGCATGTCCATCAATTCTGATTTGGACATGGCTTTGTAAGTCAGGCAGAGATAACCTCTGAGTAAGTGATATGCCACTGAGTACAGCTAGAGTTTTTCCAGTCGGGCACATAGGACATATGTTTAAGATCAGTAATCCTCTTGGTGAGGTACTTTTGTGGTCTTTCCAGCTGTTGAAAGTGTCTTGTGAGGTACATCCCAAATGGGGCATTGTACTCTATGATAGGTCTGCTGAGTGACAGGTAGAGGGGCACTATAACCTCTTTATTTCTAGATGCAAACCCTTTAGTAATTAGATGGGCTACATAGAAGGATTTCCTAATTACTTTGGCAATATGATTGTCAAAGGAGAGATTACTATCTACCTGGGTCCCCAGATCTCTTATTACCTCTTCTGTATTAAGGGGGCTGCCACCTATGTGGTAATTCATGGGTGTTTTGTTTTTCCCAAATGCAATGACTATGCATTTTTTGGCATTTAGCTTGAGACAATGACTTTGACACCAGGTGTCCATCTCAGTAAGACCCTTTTGGAGAATGTTCGTGTCAGCGGGAGAGTCAGTTATGGCTCCCAGTTTGCAGTCATTGGCGAACTTGGTTAGCCATAGTTCTCCTGTGATTGCCTGTACTTCTGAGAAGTATATGCTGAACAGTAGGGGTCCCAGGGCCGAGCCTTGTGGGACACCACTTGTGACTGGTTTAGAGTCGGACCTGGAGCCCACTATTCTTACCATGTGAGTTCTGTCTGTAAGCCAGTTAGCAACCCATCTCGTGAAGTAGGGGTTTATATTCAGGTTGGTGAGTTTTTCTATAATTCCCAAGTGGGGAATGGTGTCAAGTTCAAGGTAGGCTGTGTGAACTACCTTACCCTCATTTCTGGCCTTGGTGACTGTCTCGAAGAAGTCAACCAGGTTTAGTAGGCATGATCTGCCCTTTTAGTAGGCATGATCTGCCCTTAACAAAGCCGAACTGGGTCGGGTCACATGTTTGGAGGTTCCCAATGTCTTTGTTAATGAGTTCCATGATGATGCTCTCCATAGCCTTGCAGACTAGGCTAGTCAGGCTTATGGGGTGATAGTTACCAGGGTCAGTTGTGGCCCCTCCTTTGTGGAGTGGAATAACCATTGCTGTGTGTCATTCTATGGGCATGTAGCCTGTGGAGAGGCTGAACAGTGTGTTTAGGTGGGGGGTTAGTTCTTTCTGTATTTCGTGAAGACCCAGCCTGGGACACCATCTGGCCCCATTCACGCTGTGCTTTTGGCTTTTGAAAGGGCTGTTTTCACCTGTGCATCTGTGATTTTTGGGATACTACACTTTTCCAATATTGTTGTGGGCCCTTTTGGGGGTGAGAGGGGGGTGAAGTTTTTACTAAATCTCTCTGCCAGGATATTGGCAATATCAGTGGGTTCAGTATATTTTGTGTTATTTTGCACTAGCTCAGAGCATATCTGTGAGTTGCCATTTAGATTCTTGACATAGCTAAAAAAGGCTTTGTGGTTATCTTTCGAATCCTTGGCTATTTTTCTTTCGAAGTTACCCTTGGAGGATTTTATGAGGGACCTTAGTTTCTTAGTGATACTGATCAGGGATGTCTTTCCTTCTTGGGATTTTCTTTTTTTCTGAACTAGTTTCCTCCTTCTATTGTATAGCTTGTTTATGGCAGGGGTCCATCAGACTGGTTTCCTTCTCTTAGGGGAGTGAGTCTTGGTTTTGCTAGGGATGGCACGATCCATGCATCCTTGTAGATGCTCATAGAGTGCATTTGTAAAGGTTCCTGCATCTTGGATACTGTTATCCTTTAGTGTGGGGGCTGTGAAACTTACCACCTCTGTCTTAAGTAAGGTGAAGTTTGCTATAGAAAGGTTTTTCACTGTGGTTTCCTTGGTTCGAGGTGGTGGTGTGGTGTGGACATCCAGAGTGATTAGTTTATGGTCTGATCTAATCAGTGATGGGTTGACATCTGGTGTGGAACACCTGTCAACCATGTTGGTGATAACCAGGTCCAATATGTTTTCACCTCTGGTAGGAGAGTTTATCAGCTGATCCAGGGCATTTGAGTTGATAAATTCCAGGAAGCGCTGGAGCTGGGAGTTTTTACTCAAGTAGTTTTTCCAGTTAACAGTAGGGTAATTGAAATATTTTCTTTTCTATTCAACCTCCACCTCGAAGAAGCTGTCCTTCAGTTCAACAGTATCTTCCTTAACGCTCTCAACTCCCTGGCCCCAATCAGAAAGACTAGAGTCAAAATCAGCTATGCTACCTGGTTAAGCAAAGAAGCTCTCTCCCTCATGCAAAAGAGAAACAATGCTTGGAAACTCTGGAACAAACTCAAAACACCCTATAGTCTCCAAAGCTGGAACACCGCAAGAAAATGTGTCACCCTTAACAAAAAATCTTTTTATCTAGACCCACAAAGAAGCCTCCACTCTAATCCCAAAAAATTCTGGAATACCATCAACAAACAATTACACCCAGGGAACCCCCCTCCCTACCCATCTCCTAATAGCTCTCCACTCGAAACCACCACTCTTCTTAACTCCTTCATCATTAATTCCATATAAAACCTAATTAAACCAAACAAGGACACCTGCTTTGACCCCCCCACCCTCAAAACTCCTTTCTCTATCAAGCCTTTCCCCACCTCCATCATCAGATCACTGCTCTCCAAATCTAAAACCTTGCTCCCCTTCTGCTGACAAACTTCCTTCACTGTACCTCAGATTTGCTGCCTATTCTATCACCTGTCCTGCCTCCATCCTTATCAATATGTCAATTCATGAAAATTCTGTCCCTAATATCTGGAAAAAGTCCTATGTTATACCATTACATAAAAGAGGCAACTCCACTGAACCCTCCAATTTCAGGCCTATTGCAATGCTATCACTCTGTCAAAAATTCTAGAAAAGCACATACACAAGCAGATCACTTCATATCTCATCCAGGAAAATGTCTTCACCCCAACATAAACGGTTTCTGACCACATCATAGCACAACCACAGTATTTCTGTCCTTCATCAACTCTATTACTACATCTCTTAACAGTAACAAATTAGCATCATGCCTCTTCCTTGACCTTTCTAAAGCATTTAACACTGTGTCCCACAAACTCCTTCTCTCCAAACTCTCCCACTTTAATCTCTCCTACTATACTCTATCCTGGTTCTCTTTATACCTATCAAATAGAGCTCAATCAGTCAAATGTCTCTCTGCAACCTCACCTTTCCCCCATGTTCAAACTGGTATGCCCCAAGGTTCCATCCTTGGCCCACTCTAATTTAACATATTTATTAATAATCTCTACCAATCATGCCCCGCCTCCACACACATGCAATATGCCAACAACTCGACCATCATCACAACCTCTGACAATCTACCCCACCTACTCACCCTCACTCAAGACACCCTCCACTCTGTTGAAAGATAGCTCACCACTAACCAAATGCTAATAAACCCCAACAAAACAAAACTACTTCTCTTCCTCCCTAAGTCCCTACAACACCTCAAACCAGCTTCTCAGTCTGTTCTCTAAACAACACTACTATAAACATTGAATCTCACACTAAACTTCTTGGAGTCTATATAGATGACAAATTTGCCATCCATGTTTATAAGTGCATCAAGAAGACACACCAAAAACTAGGATCACTATACAGAAATAAAACATTCTTAACACAAGAATCTAAACTGTCCCTAGCTGAAACCCTCCTACTGCCTACCCTACTATATGCTACCCCAATCTTCACTAACCTACAGAAAAATTTGTCAACCAAACTCAAGCTTACTTACAACAGAATTGCTAGATTTGCCACTAACCTTCCCTATCGCTCACATCACTGCCTCTCCTTACAAAAACCCCACTGGTTAGAGCTCCACAATCAACTCCTCCTACCTCAACTCCTTCTAACACATATTATCATCCATCAACCAACAGTCTGTCCATCTCTAGCAAGCATCATCTCTCCCTATATTCCTAATCGGGAACTTCGTAGCTCTGACCAGCACCACCTTCAAATCACCAAACCTAAAAAAGCTATAGGAAAAATGCTTTATAGTCACTCAATTAGCTCCTCTTGGAACCAGCTCCCTCTCCAAATCAGAACTATCCAAAACCCATCTAACTTCAAACTCACTATAAAGGAATATCTGGTCATCTCCTGGAACAGCCCCTGTAAAGACCCTACTTGATCCCTGCCTACACTGGCCCCACCCCTTTCTCGATTTCCCTGACTACTATGACTCTTCTCCCCCCACCTGCTGCCACTTTTTCTCACTGTTACCTATTCCTATCTGTATATCTAGATCCTCCTGCTCTATGACCCTGCCCTCCCACTGTACCCCAATCTTCACTCTATACTTCTACCTCCAATCTCTCCCTCCTCTTTCATTCTATACTACTCCTCTTCATTCCAGTCTGTGCATGAATCACTCTCTCTGGCACCTGTATGCCCCACTATACTAGGGAATAAGTATTTTCCCATTCCAAACTACTGATTTCTCAGTGAGCTTCCTGTGCTTGTAAGGCACACGATTGTTAATTTCTATGTTTAATTTTTTTTATTTGTTTTCCCTCATCACACGTTGTAAAAAAATGTAATCTAGCTATAGAATATGCTACGTCATCTTAGTTGCATATTTTAAATGCTGTATTTGATTGTATGTGTAAATACCTTATTGATTGTAACAATGCTTTGCTGTAACTGGAGCTTTTCTCCTCTGGTCTCTGCTGAAAAAGGGCACCTACTAAGCCAGGCCAACCCAGTTAACAAATAGCGAATAAATAAATAAATTGTTCAGTGAGATAATATCTGTAATAAACTTGCTGTCTTATGGGGAGGCTGGTGCAAAGAGAATGAAAGATTCATTTTCAACTTAAAGTATTGAGATTATGTTAGCCAGTTTTATAAGAATGAAATAGTAGTTTTTTATAACTTGCAGTTGATCTAAGAAAGGAGAGAAGAATATTAGGATGGAGTAATCAGAGTATTTGAAGATTGTAGTGTGCTTGATGGATGTATTTGTTTTGTTTATGAATATATTGAATACCAAGTGACACAGGAACAATCCACTACCAGTAACTGGTAGTTGTGGTGATGTTGCATCTTGCTAATGCACACACTCCAAATACGCTGATTGAGAATAATTTTTGAGCTGGTGTATTTTATTATTGTGTAGGCCTAGGTCCAAGAGTGTACTTAAAAAAAGTTGGTATAATATAGTGACAAATATCTTTATGAGATCCAGGGGTAAGTTTGATTCAGTTTCTACTTAATTGTATTTTTCATATATTGCATTTAAAAATGATACAAGAGCTGAATATAGGTGAGCAGCATATTGGTGATAACATAAGACATTATTGGTTTGCTTGTTTGCTTGGATGGTACAGTGGTGCAGCAGTAGTGTTGTCGCCTTACAGCAAGGAGTTGTTCAGTTTGATTCTTGTGTGGAGTGCCTTCTTTACAGAGTCTGCATGTCCTGTCTGCTTTTATGTCAGTTTTCTTCAGGTACTCAGGTTTCCTCCCACATTACAAAGACATGCGTCTGGAGCATTTCTCCCCGGGCTTCACCTGAAAATTGGCTTTGTTCCAAGTTGAACTTTCCCAGTAAACAAATGTTAAATTAATAAAAATTGTGTGTATTTTTTCAATATTTTTGAGAGTTGCTAGAACAGCAGGTGTTTTGTTATTTGATAGCTCAACATAGGTCCCTCCCGCCTTGCTAACCAGAATAATATATTAGTGTTTCCAAAGGAGATGTAATACAACTTTGCAGATGAGCCATGACAAGAGATGCACCTGGAGTATTTCTCCCTGGACTTCCGCTGAAAACAGGCTTTGTTCCAAGTCAGACTTTTCCAGTAAACAAATGTTAAATAAATAAATAAATAAATTGTATTTTTTCAGTATTATTGAGAGGGGCTAGAACAGCGGGTGTTTTGTTATTTAATAGCTTAACATAGCCACCCCCCCCCTTTTGTTAACTGGAATAACATATTAGTGTTTCCAAAGGAGAGGTAATACAACTTTGCAGATGAGCCATAACAAGACATGCGTCTGGAGCATTTCTCCCGGGCTTCTGCTGAAAAGTGGCTTCGTTCCAAGTCGGACATTCCCAGTAAACAAATGTTAAATAAATAAATAAATATATAAATAAAAATTGTGTGTATTTTTTCAGTATTTTTGAGAGGGGCTAGAACAGCAGGTGTTTTGTTATTTGATAGCTCAACATAGGTTCCCCCCTCTCTTTTGCTAACTGGAATAAGATATTAGTGTTTTCAAAGGAGAGGTAATACAACTTTGCAGATAAGCCATGACAAGACATGCATCTGGAGCATTTCTCCTGAGCTTCCGCTGAAAATTGGCTTTGTTCCAAGTCGGACTTTCCCAGTAAACACATGTTAAATAAATAAATAAATAAATAAAAATTGTGTGTATATTTTCAGTATTTTTGAGAGGGGCTAGAACAGCAGGTGTTTTGTTATTTGATAGGTCAACATAGGTACCCCCTCCTTTGCTGGAATAACATATTAGTGTTTCCAAAGGAAAGGTAATACAACTTTGCAGATGAGCCATAACAAGACATGCGTCTGGAGCATTTCTCCCGGGCTTCCACTGAAAAGTGGCTTAGTTCCAAGTCGGACATTCCCTGTAAGCAAATGTTAAATAAATAAATATATAAATAAAAATTGTGTGTATATTTTCAGTATTTTTGAGAGGGACTAGAACAGCATGTGTTTTGTTATTTGATAGCTCAACATAGCCCCCCCCCCCCTTTGCTAACTGGAATAACATATTAGTGTTTCCAAAGGAGAGGTAATACAACTTTGCAGATGAGCCATGACCATGGCCAAATTAATATCATAGGGATTAACATTCAAAGGGGGTAGTCCAGGGAAATTCTTGATCACCACTCTCTTGTCTTTAATTCATTAGGATGTTTGCTCTATAGATTAGGTTTTACTCTGCAGATTAGGTTATGGATGCAATTTGGCTCTTAGAAAGCAGCCTTGCTTAATAACATCTCATTTACTTTTTTGTGGATGACTTAAAACTGTATAGCTCTATAGATGAGGATTTAAAAGCTTAACTAGAAATGGTTAAAACTTTTTCAGGTGATCTATGAATGACATTTGGTCTTGAAAAATGTACAAAAGCAGCATTTGAAGCAGGGAAGCTGCAGCACCAAGACAATATCAACATGGGACAGGGATGTGATGTAAAGCAGCTTGAACAGAAGGGAGTGTATAAATATTTGGGGATAAATGAAGGGTTGTCAATAAAACATGGACACATGAGAATAAAGCTCAGTAAGGAATATTTCAGAAGACACAAACTAAAACTGAAACCGCCTTGATATCTAGGAAAAATGTTCAAACTGTAAGTCAATTTGCTCTTCTATTTACAATATTGAAATGATTAATTGGCTCAAAAAATTGGACATGAAAAGAAGGACATATGCTGTATGCTTATCAGTGTGTATACTGAGATTATATATTCTTTACTCTGTAGGATCTATGGCCCTTCTCACAAATGACTACATGTATAGGACAGCAATTGTGGATCTGCATACATTTATGCTGACCTCATCAGATCTAAACAGTGAAAGTTTTAAAACATGAGGAGAAGTCTAAATTAAGTGGGAAATGAAATCAAACCTGAAGTACACACACACACACACACACACACACACGCGCACACACACACACACACACACACACACACACACACACACACACACACATACACATACACACACACACACACACACACACACACACACACACACACACACACTCACAAAGCAACTTAATGTGCCCAAAATAAAATAAAGAATATAAGGAGAAGGATCAGATGAGAAGGAAACAAATGGAAAATCGGCAAATATAGTAGTAAGTATAAAGATCTCCTGGAACAACCTCATAATGACCAATTTTTCACACAGGAATGATTTGGAAGAGGTGAATTGAAACCAGAAGATGAAAAGTGGCCTAGTAGAGTGGATTTATGTACACATTAGTTAACAACGTTAATTGAAAATATTGGAACAACAGACAAATGCCAGTTCTTTAAACAGAACTAGAAACAGCTGCACATCTTGTTGCTGGTTGTAACACTAATGGCAGAGGGCATGTGTGCTGAAAGGCACAGAACTGTGGTAAGATTGCTATACTGGGGATTGCACAAGCACAACAATATAGATGTAACTAAGAAGTATTGAGAACATGAACCACAAAGCATTATGGGGAATGATGAAGGTTATCTCATGGTGTCACTCATTAACGGCAGTTTGTAAAATAAACGCAAGAAAACCAGACATATTAGTCCATGAAAAAAATGACAAAAGCAGAAATGAGAGCAGTGTGGAAGAAAGATAATAGGAGGAGCAGCAAGTTTAGTAAAAATGAATTTCCAGTTGTACTTAAACATACTACCAATACATGTAAACCTGTATGAATTACAGAAAGAGGCAATTTTGCATGCATTCTGAGCGCTGAGCAAAGCACTCAATCTGATCTGAAAGACTGAAACAATATTAATTTTATAAACTGTAATCATACCTTGAATGAGGATTGGGGTCCATCACAGTTATGGTATTAGATGCCCAAAACACTGAGACGTATATACAGTTCACTAAAAAGAGACTTATTTAATATCAATAATGGATAGGCTATGGATTCAGCTATTATAGGACATTAAGTGGGAAAATAGTCACCTTCTTAGGCAGAAAATTTCCTTTTTTTCTAATAGAAGTTGGCGGTTATTGGAATAAGATAGAAAGTGCCATGGTGATTGATATTAGAATTAAATGCAATAGAGGAATCTCATTGCTTTATTATTAAAGTGGCAGCTTTTGTTAAGTTTGTGTTGAATTTATATGCTGTTTTGTAGTTCAAAATGTCTGAGAGGGAATTAGGCTGGGGCTTCTATTCTGGTTTGAGTAGATGTTTTGAAAGATTTTCATAAACATTTTGATACAATTGTTTTAATAACTGTAACAGCTGTTCATGCCATTTCTACACATTAAGTATGATTCCCTAGCTCCACTAATTCTGTTGACTGGTATCTTATCTGCTTGCCACTGTTTTCATTTTTATGATATTATCTGCATCATCAACCCCATTTTTCCCTTTTTTACAATGAAGTTAGGGTGTCATATCAACATTTGTCAGTTTGACCAATTTAGCTTTTACTCTTTTTTTTTTATGCATAATGTTAATAAAGAGTTTTAACTAGTGAGAAGGGTATTCTTGAAAGAATTTAAATATTCATGAGATGAAATGTGCTGAAGTGATCTCCAGTTGCACTGTGTAGTGACCTAAATATATTTCATTTATTTTTGTAAGTTGCAGACAAAACATTAGGCTATTTTACCTTGTTCTTTTTGATGCCCCAGATGGCAAAAATCAGGTGGTGACCATTTAGTGAATGTTATGATACTCTAGCATGGGTAATATTTTTCTGGATTTACAGTTAAAATCCAATTTAATATATTTTCTTTTCTGGCTTACTTGTCTGTTCTAATAGGCACAGTCATAATCTGAGTTAAGTAAAAAGTGGTGGGGTAATAGTGCTTTAAATTGGTCACATTGCTTTATTTTGGCAAATTTATATTCATGTTGCCTAGTAGTATTATACATTGATTCAGTCTGGTTGTTATTCAGGTTATCTTCTTAGGTATGTGTATTGGAAGTGAACGGATTTGTGTGAAACATAAATTCACATTTTATGTAGGGAACTCTGGTTGCTTATTTTGAGATTACTTAGGAGAATTTCTGCCTTCTTAAAATGTGGCATTTCTGCTGTGAGCTTTACCATGGACATTTGACTATATTATTGCAATTCCTCCAACTCTTTTACTTTTTCTTCTGTGCAAATTATATTAAAACCTGGACAGAGAATATATGCATGTGCATTTCTGATTAAAACCAAGTCTCTGTTATAACAAATATGTCTGGTTTGTAAGTGGGTATCCATGAATGAAAGACAGGTTCTTGCAGTGTGTGTATGTGTGTGCGCAAGAGTGTGTATATGTGTGATTGTGTATGTATTTGAGATATGTATTATTCCTTTTTTTGAGTGGAGGAGTTGATGAATATGCTTTCTCAAATTGTTTCTTTTGAAATAAGTATGCGGCAGTGAGCCTGCATGGTACACATGTAGGAGGAAGCAAAGGGGAAGCAAAAGGGAGCACAGCAGAATGATCATAGAGGAAAACTGCATGGCTAGCAAGTAGTCTAAGCAAATAAGATTAACAGGTAAAAAGTCGTAAAACGAATGCATATCTATGAGGACACTGCTGTGGAAAAACAGTAAATACAGGTTTAATATGTGATAAAAGCAACAGCATTAAAGATGCTACAGTCGTACCTAAAGCACAGGTGCGTAGTCTAGCAGAACGTATGCAGCTAGTGTCCTGGATGACACATTTCTGGGATCAGTGATGCAATAATGGCAGTAGCAAAGGCACTCATGCTGCAACTGAAACTTGAACCTTGGTCCCCAAGAAAACTGTTCTGGCTACTCTGTCACTAAGCTGTTGGAGGAGCTGTAATGTGGCTTTGGTGTTCCCTCATACAAACAAGGCACAAACAGACAGAAGAATGTGAACAGAGGAAGTGCATCAACAAATCACCTCACTCTAAGAGAGGCAGCACAGCCCCCCAAGCCGAAGAGGTACAGCAACAGGAACACATTTCTCTCCCAAGCCACTCCACAAAACAAACCCTTGCCTCAACCTTCCTTCTACTTTCTCTCATATATGGTGCTCCATCACTTACTAATATTCAGTCCTCTCTGAAATTCAAGCTTGAGACCTGCTACAATAAAATAGCCAAGTTAGCAACTAATGCCAGATATTCCTCCCATTACTCTTCCTCCTTACACTTACTGAACTGGCTCGAACTCCCACCTTACATACTTACAATTAACAAAAGCACACAAAATTATCTTCATACCCTCAGACTGCCCAGCCCTTACTTCTGTATTTACTCACTACCATCCAAGTAGGCCTCTCAGATTTTAGAAACAACTTCTCCTGAAAGCAGAAAAAGCAAACCTTCCAGTAGGCCAAATGCTCTACTCTTTCTTGGCTGCCAAATACTGTAACGCCTTCCCTTTACCAATAAGGACTATTAGGAATGTTTCTTCTTTCAAAACGTCTTTACAGCAACACCTCTTCATTCTGTGGCACTGTACATGTACCAACTCTCCACCTCTCAAAACTTGAGTCCCCAGCTTAAAACTACTGCTGCCTGTAATGACTTACTCTCTGTCAAGTAAAACTATTCTACCTACTAGTATGACTACTCAAAAAAATGTCATCTGTGCTTACTATGTTGTAATACCTACTTGATAACCATATAGATTTGATGTGACTGAAATGTACACCTATGTTGTATTTCTGACTTTATAGGTTCATAGGTTGGTACAAGGCTATTGGCTCTAGGGCCTATACAAGCCTAGCCATAATATTTCCTTGACTATTTTTCCATGAATTTTACTTCCCTGGTCCCCTGTCTAGCAGGGCAACTGACGTTATCCCCGGGTTGAATTTCCTATCTCCCGTCCAGTCATCAAGGTTCCTTTTGAAGAGGGCCAAAGAGGTGCTCTGCTTGACATGTATGGGCAGTCTATTCCAGAGAATGGGGAGTCTTTGGAACAGGAATCTATCCCTCCAGCATGTTTTGTTTATTGTGATGACCAGGTTTAGATCCCTGGAGCGTGTGGCTCTGAGGGAATGGGAATTCTTTAAGTGTAGCATGTCCAACAGCTTTGGGTTTCACATGGCCTTGTATGTTAAGTAGAGATCGCCTCGGAGTAGACGATATGCGACAGAGTATTGCTGGAGTTTTTTTAGATGGTCAGCATACGGCATCTGCTTTAGGCCTCTGATTCTTTTAGTGAGGTATTTTTGCAGTCTTTCCAGCTGTTGTAGATGTCTTGTGAGGTACATACCAAATGGGGCGTTATACTCTATAATGGGTCTAATGAGGGATGAGTACATTGGGACAATGACCTCCTTTTTCCTGGATGAAAAGGCCTTAGTAATGAGATGTGCCACATAGAAGGAGTTGCTGACTGTTGTGGCAATGTGGTTATCGAAGGTGAGAACACTGTCCACCTGTGTCCCTAGGTCTCTTATCACACTTTCAGTGTTTAGTGTACTGCCACTCATGTAGTAATTTATAGGTACATGTTTTTTCCCAAAGGGGATAATTATACATTCCTTGGCATTGCGCTTGAGCCCATGGCTTTGGCACCAAGCATCTGTCTCTGTAAGGCCCTTTTGTAGGATGTCCACATCATTTGGGGATTCGATAATGGCTCCCAGTTTGCAGTCATCTGCGAACTTTGTTAGCCAGAGTCCTGTGGTGTTGGCCTGTACTTTGAAAAAGTAGATGCCAAACAAGAGCGGTCCCAGGATTGAATCCTGAGGTACTCCACTTGTCACTTCTCTGGAGCTGAATTTGGAGTTGGCTACTTTTACAGTGTGGGTTCTGTCAGTAAGCCAGTTGGCAACCCATCGAGTGACGTAGGGATTAATGCCCAGCTTAGTAAGTTTTTCTATGATTCCAGAGTGAGAGATGGTGTCGAAGGTCCTAGCGAGGTCCAGATAAGCTGTGTGGACAGTCTTACTGTCATCCACAGCTCTGGAGACTGATTTGAAGAAGTCAATCAGGTTGAGGAGACAAGATCGGCCCTTAACAAAACCACACAGGGTGGGGTCCAGTGTTTGAAGGTTGCCAGTGTCCTTGTTTATAAGTTCCATGATAATGAGTTCCAAGGCTTTGCAGATCAGGTTCATTAGGCTGATGGGATGATAGCTCCCAGGGTCCAAGGTGGACCCCCCCTTTGCGGAGTGGGATAACTGTAGCTGTGCGCTACTCATTGGTCAGGAATCCTCAGGTGAGGCTATGATTAAACATGACACTTAGGTGAGATGCCAGTTCATTTTGTAGTTCATGGAGTACACAGCCTGGGATTTCATCTGGTCCCATGGATGCTGTATTGTTAGCTTTGGAGAGTGCTTTTTTTTCCTGTGTGGCCGTGATTACCAGCATTTGGCAACCTTTTGGTATTGGGATGGGCCTTTTAGGGGGTGAGAGGGGGGGGGGGTGAAATTGGCACTCAAATGATCTGCTAGGATATTGGCAATA
The DNA here is from genome assembly GCF_019279795.1 of Protopterus annectens. Lineage (NCBI taxonomy): Eukaryota > Metazoa > Chordata > Ceratodontiformes > Protopteridae > Protopterus > Protopterus annectens. The sequence continues at coordinate 1,938,531,192 of NC_056728.1, forward strand.
TCCTTGGGATCAGTATATTTAGTGCCATTCTCTTGTAGCTCAGTGCATATCTGAGTATTGCCATTTAGATTTTTGACATAATAATAGAATGCCTTGTCGTTGTCCTTAGAATCTTTAGCAATATTATTTTCATATGATTCATATGATTCATTTTATTTTGATATGATGTGCACCTATGTTGTATTTACTGCTACATCTCTATTATGTTCTTGCAGAACTTATCTTCACAAGTTGTTAGTATAATTACTATGTTTGTTTGAAGTTTATGATATTGACATGTTTACCTTTATACATTCAACTGCGACTCCTGACTTGTGCCTTCATCTGCGACTTTTCTACTGCATGTGCTTATTAATGTGAACTTTACTCTCTGGGCCTCCACTGAAAATGGGCTCACTTCAGCCCAGAGGACCATCCCGGTAAATAAATTGAATTAAATAAATAAATTAATAAACAAATAAATAATACATCAAGTAACCAAACAAAGAGGTGAAAGAAGGGAGTAATATCCACTTAATGCCTTCAAATCAGAGTCAAATGAACTGCTATATTAATTACAAGCTTTGGAGGCAGAGGCCATAGTCAAAGTGTGAGAAAATAAAGGAATATTTAGAGTAGAGACATGTTAGCAGTTAGAGAAAGTATGCTATACTGAAAATGATAGGTAGTATGTGTAGGAGATTATGGAGACTAGGTTATCTGACCTGAAGCAGAGCATTTACAAGCAGCTTGTACTGCAAAATGTTCTTTAAGTTGTGTTTGAAAGGAAAGGTTAGGCAGGTCTTTAAGATCTGAAAGAAGATACCACCACAGCTTGTGTCCATTGGTAGAAAGGAAGTGGTTAGACATTTCAGTCTACTGTTAGATGCTTGCAAGAGAGGTCTGGAGGGGCTATGAAATCTAAAGTTATATGATATAGGCTGTCTAAATAAGACAGAGGATAGAGAATGCAGGAGTTTTTTTTTGTTTTCCACAGGAGATAGAAAAGTTGACTTGTTGCTGAACTGACAGGCAGTGGGATTTGGCTAGTGTAAGGCAGTGATATTCATACTTTGGGGAAGGGTAATGAAGTGGCAGATGGAGATGGAGAGCATTTCGATTGTGGTAGAGTTTCTTTTGGAGGCAGATACTATAAGAAGTAGGCAGTACTCAAGTTGGGCTGATGAATCCCTTTGCCAGTATCACTTCTTCTTGGACAGGAGAGGAAAAAACAGTAGATTTTGTTTGCCCAAAAGATTAGGAAGTTTATCTTTTTTCTGGGGATGCACAAGTCAGTGCATTTCTTTGTGCCAGTCCCAAACCTGGATAAATGGAGAGGGGTGCGTCAGGAAAGGCATCTGCCATAAAATTTTGCCAAATTATACATGCAGACAACAGTACAGAAATACATACTGGATCGGTCAAGGCCCGGGTTAACAACAACCGCCACCAGTACTGTTGGCCAACAGGATGCTGGTGGAAATTGGGCTACTGTTGACCAAAGGATGAGAAGAGGGGGAAGGCATGCCCAAAGGCAGGTAAAGGCTAGGACTGTGATAGTGAGGGTCGGAATTTTGAATGTTGGCAGTATGACTGGTATAGAGAGAGAGCTAGCTGATATGATGGACCGAAGGAAAGTTGGTATATTGTGTGTGCAAGAGACCAGATGGAAGGGGAGCAAGGCTAGGTGTATCGGAGGCGGTTTCAAATTGTTTTATCATGGTGTGGATGGAAGGAGAAATGGCGTAAGCATTATCCTGAAGGAACAGTATGCTAAGAGTGTTTTGGAGGTGAAAAGAGTGTCGGATAGAGTGATGTTTATGAAGCTGGAAATTGATGGTGTAATGATGCTCCACAAGTTGGGTGTGCAATGGATGACAACGAAAAATTTTGGAGTGAGTTGGATGAAGTGGTGATGACTGTACCCAAGGGTGAGAGACTGGTGATTGGAGCAGATTTCAATGGGCATGTTGGTGAAGGGAACAGTGGGGATGAGGAAGTGATGGGTAGGTATGGTGTTAAGCAAAGGAATGCAGAAGGACAGATGGTAGTGGATTTTGTGAAAAGGATGGACATGGCTGTGATGAATACGTATTTTAATAAGAGGGAGGATCATATGGTGACATACAAGAGTGGAGGAAGATGCACACAGGTGGATTATATCTTATTATTATTGGCTAGACAGAAGGGCCAGTCTGCAGGAGATTGGAGATTGCAAAGTGGTGGCAGGGGAAAGTGTAGTTAGGCAGCATAGGATGGTGGTTTGTAGGATGACATTGATGATCAGGAAGAGGAGGATGAGTGTGATGGCAACACCAAGGATCAAATGGTGGAAATTGAAAAAGGGTAATTGTGAGGAGATGTTCAGGGAAGAGTTAAGACAGGCACTGGGTAGCAGTGAGGAGTTACCGAATAGCTGGGTAACTACAGCAGAGCTAGTAAGAGAGATGGCTAGAAAGGTGCTTGGTGTGACATCAGGAAAGAGGAAGGAGGACAAGGAGACCTGGTGGTGGAATGAAGAAGTACAGGAGAGTATACAGAGAAAGAGGTTTGCGAAGAAGAAGTGGGATTGTCAAAGAGATGAAGAAAGTAGACAAGAGTATAAGGAGATGAGGTGCATGGCAAAGAGAAAGGTGGTGAAGGCTATAAGATAAGGCATATGGAGAGTTGTATAAAAGGTTGGACACTAAGGAGGGAGAAACGTACCTGTACCAATTGGCTAGACAGAGGGACTGAGCTAGTAAAGATGTGCAGCAGGTAAGGGTGATAAAGGATAATGACGGAAACATACTCACAAGCGAGAAGAGTGTGTTGAGTAGATGGAAAGAGTACTTTGAGAGGTTGATGAATGAAGAGAATGAGAGGGAGAGAAGGTTGGATGATGTGCGGATAGTGAATCATGACGTGCAGTAGATTAGCAAGGAGGAAGTAAGGATAGCTATGAAGAGGATGAAGAACGGAAAGGCTGTTGGTCCAGATGACATACCTGTGGAAGCATGGAGGTGTTTAGGTGAAATGGCAGTGGAGTTTTTAACTAGATTGTTTAATGAAATCTTGGAAAGTGAGATGATGCCTGAAGAATGGAGGAAAAAGTGTTTTGGTACCGATTTTTAAGAATAAGGGTTATGTGCAGAGCTGTAGTAACTACAGAGGGATTAAACTGATCAGTCACAGCATGAAGTTATGGGAAAGAGTAGTGGAAGCTAGGTTAAGAAGGGAGGTGATGATTAGTGATCAACAGTATGGTTTCATGCCAGGAAAGAGCACTACAGATGTGACGTTTGCTCTGAGAGTGTTGATGGAGAAGTACAGAGAAGGTCAGAAGGAGTTGCATTATGTCTTTGTGGATTTAGAGAACGCATATGACAGCGTGCCTGATAGTCACAGCATGAAGTTATGGGAAAGAGTAGTGGAAGCTAGGTTAAGAAGGGAGGTGATGATTAGTGATCAACAGTATGGTTTCATGCCAGGAAAGAGCACTACAGTTGTGATGTTTGCTCTGAGAGTGTTGATGGAGAAGTACAGAGAAGGTCAGAAGGAGTTGCATTGTGTCTTTGTGGATTTAGAGAACGCATATGACAGCGTGCCTAGAGAGGAGTTGTGGTATTGTATGAGGAAGTTGGGAGTGTCAGAGATGTATGTAAGAGTGGTACAGGCTATGTACGAGGGTAGTGTTACAGCAGTGAGGTCTGCGGTGGGAGTGACGGATGAGTTTAAGGTGGAGGCGGGATTACATCAAGGATCAGCTCGGAGCCCTTTCTTATTTGCAATGGTGATGGACAGGTTGACAGATGAGATCAGATGGGAGTCCCAGTGGACTATGATGTTTGCAGATGACATTGTGATCTGTAGTGAGAGTAGGGAACAGGTGGAGTAGACTCCGGAGAGGTGGAGATATGCTCTAGAGAGAAGAGGAATGAAGGTCAGCAGGGCTAAGACAGAATATATGTCTGAATGAGAGGGAGGATAGAGGAATGGTGAGGATGCAGGGAGTAGAGGTGGGGAAAGTGGATGAGTTTAAGTATTTGGGATCAACAGTTCAGAGTAATGGTGAGTGTGGAAGAGAGGTGAAGAAGAGAGTACAGGCAGAATGGAGTGGGTGGAGAAGAGTGTCAGGAGTGATTTGTGACAGACGAGTACCTGTAAGAGTGAAAGGGAAGGTCTACAAGAGGGTAGTGAGACCAGCTATGTTATATGGGTTGGAAACAGTGGCACTGACAAAAAGGCAGGAGTCAGAGCTTGATGTGGCAGAGTTGAAGATGTTAAGATTTGCACTGGGTGTGATGAGGATGGACAGGATTAGGAATAAGTATATTAGAGGGTCAACCCAGGTTGGAAGGTTTGGAGACAAAGCCAGAGAGGCAAGATTATGTTGGTTTGGACATGTGCTGAAGAGGGATGCAGAGTATATTGGGAAAAAGATGCTAAGGATGAAGCTGCCAGGTAACAGGAAAAAAGGGAGGCCTAAGATAAGGTTTATGGATGTGGTGAGAGAGGACATGCAGGTGGTTGGTGTGACAGAGCAAGATGCAGAGGACAGGAAGAAATGGAAACAGGTGATTTGCTGTGGCGTCCCCTAATGGGAGCAGCCGAAAGAAGAAGAAGAAAATCTTTTTTCTGGGTGTTCTAGTTAGTGTTCAAGTTAAGTGAGGGAACAATCCAAACTCCTAGAAATCTGAAGCAGTTAACTTGCTTAATGGCAGTATTAAGGTCATCAAGGAAAAGAAATGATTTGGAGCTGTTTTTGTTTTTAGCGGATGATCTGAAGAACATAGTCTTAGTTTTTGAGGAGATGAGTTATAGGTTTTTTTTGGTATTGTGTCAGTGAATGAGAGAGAGGAAACTGTGTTTTCAGATCATGATGAACTGAGTCGGTTGTGTGTTTAGAGTAGAAGTTATAAAAATAAGGAAAGGTCTGACATACTTAATACACAAATGAAATCATTGTTCAGAAGTGGCAGGAGCCTTTTTACAAATATTGGGAAACATGATGCTTGACACTACAAAGACTATTTGTTAATAACAAAAGGCAGAAATATTCAACAAAGGCACTAGTCAATATTAGCAAGAGAAAATGGCACTTTATTGGATGTGTCAGTGGTGCAGTGAGTAGCAATGTTGGCACCCAGCAGAGATCCTCTGGTTCACTTCTTAACCAAGGAACATTCTGTGTGCAATCTGCATGTCCACTCTTTGTTCCATGGATTTTCTTTGGATTCTCCTGTTCCCTCTCACATCCCAGAGACATGCATTAATTGGACTTGTGACTCTAAATTGTCAATAGGTGTGTAAGCAGAAGGAGCTGGCAATTTAATTTCATTCCCTCATTGCCTAGTACATTTCATGGATGACATCAGCTGTCCATGGGCATACTATAGACATAACATGTGACTTGACTGCATTGGATTGGACTTTATTAAGACAGAAGATTTTAAAGTATTTAAAAGAGAAAGGTAAATCTATGAGAAAAAACAAGCATAGTGTAAAAAAAATGTTAGAGACAGTGTTACATTCTAAAAGGACAAAAAAAAGTTTAACCATTCTTATGGAGTAAAATTTACAATGTAGAGAGTAAAATAGAAGTTACTGAAAGGTTTGATATGAATAAGGTATATACATAAGACCAGACAGGGAGAAGAGGAAGATTTTATACTAAAAAATATATTGAACGAACAGGATGGAGGCAGTTGAATGGTTAGTTCAAAAATTGTCAGAATTATGACAAAATCAGTTAAAAGAAGTAATTACTTGAAATTATTAAGAAAGATAAATGTAAAATCTTTGACTGGAGAAGATAGCACATGTTATGCATTTATAAATATCTGTAAGAGATTGGAAAAAAAGTGTTTTCTTAACGTTCTTAAAGGATAATTAAATGCAAGTAGTTGAGATGAAAATGTTTGTCAATGTAGTGTTAATGTTTGGAAAAGGATAAGACAGAAATTTTAGTTAACAATTTTAGATCATTAATGTTATTGAACTGTGACTACAACATTTTTCTAATTTTTTACATGAACTATTGAGTACAGTAATAAAGAATTCAAGAAATGCAAATATTTTGAAATGCAAGGAAAACAAACACAAGATTTTTAAACCCATTTAAATACATAGTACATAGTGTAATAAAATAAATGATAAAATGAGAAAAAAAACAAGCTGATGTGGTATGCCACAAAGCAGTTGATAGTATTAATCATGGGCAGCTTTTGAAGATCTTATTGGCATTTGATACTATTCAAAAGATATTGAGACCACTGAAATCAAATTATGAGATATGTGATCTGTTGTGATATGAGACAGGATTAGATGTATCAAACAGAATTGCCTCACAAGTAGCACTATTTATATTGGTTATGAGTTTATAAATTAAGAACTGTCAGAAGACCTTTGACAAAGTAAGACATTAAATGCAAGCCAGAATGACTGCCAATTGCATTGGAATATATGAATGATTTGATTTTAATAGTGAGAAACAACTGGATCAGAGAAGCAAATAAAGAAGAAAATGAATATTTGGGATTTATATTGGGAATATGTTTTGATTAATGCAAAAACACACAAGAACAAAGGGTATGTAATTTGTGGCATTGCACATTTTTTGGAAAACATTTCAGTTAAGTATTAAATGAAAGCAGACTTACTGAACCCAGTTATTTTTGGAAGATAACAAATATGGAGTGATTTTCTAACACACACATTGTAACTGAATACAGCAGGTATAAGCGTAGGGATGTAATACAGATGGTTCTGGGTTCTAATACAGGAAATTCAATATATTTTTGGTAGTTAGCATGGATGAATAAAACTCTGACTTCTTAATGTGTTGCTTCTTTGTGTCAAGGGTGCATGATTTGAATCTTTGCACCTTCATTTAATGTGCAAATTTAGCATAATGGTTAAGGTGTTTTTACCTTACAGACACAAAGTACAAGGTTTGATATTCCCATTGGGTAATTTACTAGGCCTGAAATGGCTCACAAGGGCAGTTGTCCTAGTACTAATCTATGAAGCTATTACTTAATTTCAGGTAGGTACCAGGTGTCAGTTCCATTTATAGGACTAAACTGTAAAAGGGTTTTGTTATTGTGTTTGTTATGAATTGTATAATCTGCAGTTTAAAACCAATATGGCTATTGTGCTTTAAGGAATGAATGAACCTATAACTAGAAGAAATATTGATGACATAGATACAAAACTCCTTTCAAGTTCATTGTAGATTTGAAAAGGTATATCCAGTGCAAATGTATTTGATATGGACTGGCATGTTATGTTAGGGGTGCAATTAAAAACTTACATTTTGGTTGTGGGAGAAAAGGTGGTGATAAAAATGAAGTTTTTTGTGTGTATGTGTTTATCATTTTATATATATATATATATATATATATATATATATATATATATATATATTTATTTATGCATATGTGTGTTGTTTTGTGTGTGTGTGTGTGTGTGTGTGTGTGTGTGTGTGTGTGTGTGTGTGTGTGTGTGTGTGTGTGTGTGTGTGTGTGTGTATCTATCTTCACATATATATATCTATCTATATATATTTATATATATATATATATATATATATATATATATATATATATATATATATATATATATATATATATATATATATATATATATATATATATATATATATATATATATATATACATGTATATACACTGCGAGCATCAGACTTAAGTAACCCTTGGCTAGAATGTTCTCAGGAGCAGAAGCAAAGGAGTCTGATCAACAGTCCTGAAGAAATACTGCCATACATAAATAGAAGTAATCAGAAAGTAAAAAAAACATTGATACCTACACAGGAATATCATAACAATAACTGATATAGCCAGCAAATATGGACACCAGTGATGATGCATTCAGACACAGCAGGGTATTGCCCCCACTGCATTTCTTGGCCACTCTTTGCATCAAGAATAATTAGCCCATGTCAAACAACCCCCAGGGGGTAGGACAATTTCCACATCAGATGCAGAGGTGAATGAGCAAGATATCTATGCAACTACGAGTACAGAACATAAGCAAATAAACAAAGACACAAATAAATTGCAGTTGCAGAGAACAAAGAAGTAATTTGCCTAAACCATCCATTGCCTGCTCATTATGAGCATCGCATATTGGCAACCCAATGGAACCAACCCCTCCAGGGGGCAGGGCAGTCTCGACATCATCTGCACAGGCGGTTAAGCAAATTCTCCTACACAACTACCACTACTAATAAAGTTTGGGGTTTGGTATAATGAATAAGGTTTTTACCTCACAGACATAAAGTACAGGATTTGATTCTTAGCTTTCAATGGGAAATTGGCTAGGCTTAAAATGGCCCACAAGGGCAGCTAAACTATTACTTACCTATGATCCTATGATCCTATACAAACAGCAGAGGCAAACAACTTCATAGAAAGAATACCTGCTTTTCCAGAAGAACCAATAATTTCCTGTACAATCAAGTTGGTTGACCTCTGAGTTAGCATGTGTAGTAAGCAGAGTATGAAACTAACTGCAGGGAGATACAGCCTCTTGGATAAACACTGTAATTATTTGCTTGTGTGAATGCCCCTAACTTTGCACCTGATAATATGAGGTTATACGTAGTTATACAATATACTCATGCAGCAAATTACACTCACTATTGTTAACTAATACTGGAAAATCCTGGAGAAGTGGAACAAAATAATTTATGAAAGATCCTAAGTGGCATGATTGCTAAATGCATATTTAAGAGATACCGTCCTAGACCTTGATATTGTTTCATTTAAGTTCAGGTACTTTATCATTTATGTGAGATAGTGTAACCTTAAGAGGTACAACTACAACAATAAGAACAATGATGTCACCCATGCTGGACTAAGAGAATGAAGTCACTCTTTAAAGAAAGGAGTATTACCTGTTTGTGCTTTCAGTTGAAGGTTGGGAACCTGGCTGGCAACTCTGCACCATAAAGCTCACTGCTAATCATTCTGTGGACCATTGTTCCACTGTTGCGACCCATAACCAGGAAAAATCCGAAAGGAGTAGAAGACTGAAATCATGTTAGTTACCACATTTTTTTAAATATAAAACTTTACACTCTGATGACTTGGCTTCTAGCCAGCAGTCAAGTAAGAAGGAGGGGAATCAGTCTTTTGCTAGTAAGGCCAGCCTACATGTAATGAAGGAAGCGCTAGTGCAACTTAACCATGTCAGAAAAGTAATGATGCTACTAGAACACACCGAATATGACACTGGAACTATATCCCTACTGCCTTGTGAGTAGAAAAAAATCCTAGGTGTATGCATTAAGAAGTGCTTAGGATAACAGTACATAGTACTGATAAGCTAAGGTATATGCTTACTAGTAAAATAAAAGTAACGCAAAACACAATTGGCAATATAAAAGTTCAGTGAATCCAGGGCCTTAGTCCAGGACCTTAGCCTTGTTGAGTTTTACCTTGTCTGTTAAATCCCTCCTTTAACAGGCAATTCAAACCCCAAAAGATGTCTATCAAAATACTTTACAGAAACAGAGAGAAGTTGTTCCAAGATAGTTACATACTGGAGGTTCAGTTAAGTTCATTCATATGAATATATCACAGAAACATCTATCGATTCTCATTTACACATTAAGCAGTGTTCCAAGGACATCTTAGAAAAAGTAAAGACATTCATTTTTTAATGTAGCAAGTAATTTGCCTAGACATTTAGATGTAAGAAAGCTGCCCATTCCATACATGCGAATAGGACCCTGGCAGCAGACATATTATTTAGATGTCTATGAGATATGCTAAGTGCCTAGCATTTTCATGCCAGGTAATTAATATTGTATCATAAACCTGAAAGATAACTTAAGCTTTCAAAGCCATTTTCATATTCTTTGCTAAGTACTTTACATGTCTGTGCCAACTTCTTCAGTCAGAATTATAGAGTGGTTCTCTGTCACTACAGCCAAATATTAATAAACATTATAATGAGAAAGGTGGTGACTGGAATGCAAATGGTTCACATCTACCAACAGATTTTTCCTAAAGAGCATATAAATATTAATGTACCACTATAGTAATTCATACACTTCATTGTGCCGGGGTAAAAAACTATCATGAATGAAACGAAATTAAAAAAAATGAACACTGCTTACCAGACCCTAATTCATGACTGCTATCAGAAAGTATGCACCACAAATCCCCACCTTTCCTAGAGGCAAGTCATGGCTTTCAACAGCTTTTTTATTGAATATTTACAGAGATAATATGACTAAAGACAAAAAAGAAAGACAAGAAAAATTATAAGTACCATTTCAAAAAAATGGTAATAAGTATGTGAATATGTTAGGCTGCTGAAAGAGATAAAATTGATTGGCTAAATTCCGAATGGGAGAAAGTCTCAGGGATCAGATTTCCTGTTAGCAACAATATCGGCATTCATAATAAGATTAACAATTTTATTGCATTGTTTCTCTACCTCATTCAGGCTAAAGGATTCAATTTCTAGCCTAAATAACCAAAATTCCAAGTACTGAAGGCCAGGTAAGGTTTTCCTAATTTTCCATGAAGCAGCTTCACTGATTTGAGCCCAGAATTCACTAATCCTTTGACAACTCTCCTAAACAGTGTGCTACTCAAACAAAGCCCCTAAGGCAAAACAGCATGCCCAACACAGTCCCACTCACTAGGTTGAATAAGGAGAAAGTAACAGTCAGCTGCCTGTCGGGTGCCAGGATCCGACACATAACACATGCACTCAGGTTGTTCAACAACAGGTACAAATGTGACTCTGTCATTGTACATGCAAGTGTGAATGACCTGAGATATACCTCCCTGGATTACATTGAAAAAAGACATGAAGGAGCTCTCGGCTTATGTAGCCCAGACGGATATGACACTTGCCCTGAGCAGCATCCTACCATCACCCAGAATGATAACACAGTACAAATAGAAAATTATTGATTTCAACAATTGCCCAAGTTTCTGGTGTTTAAGAGGATTCAGTATTTGTCTGCCTGGAATGAAATGATTGACAGACCTCAATGCTTTGCCAGAGATGGCCTGCATCTGTCACCCCTGGGCTTCCGGACTCTGGCCAAGGCTCTTGTCACCCCTATAGTGCCTTTTTTAGGTGGTGTTCCAAAGACTAAATTACCACTGTAACAGCTACAAGCAAATGCAATCTGAGGGGCATGTTGCTCAATACTAGAAGTCTAAATCTCAAAATGCACTCACTCAAGGCACTCCTTAAAATGGAGAACATCGACATTTGTGCTGTAACAGAGATCTGGTTCAAGGCAGCAGAAAGTATCCCTGCACTACCAGGCTATAACTCATTCCACACCTTTCGGCTCCAGAACTTGGACCGAAGCTCAAAAGGTGGTGGTGTTTCCATATTCATAAAGGATGCGCACACCACCAGACTGGTAGCCCGACATAACACATCAGAGATACTTCAGGTGCAGCTAACATTGGGTAAGACAGCGATTCAGATCATAGCCTGCTATAGGTCCCTAACTATGTTCCAAGACACACAATCCATGTTCCTAAGCACCCTGGAGAATATTAGGATCCAACATAACACTCTCTTACTAGTCGAATTCAACTACCCCTCCATTAACTGGGTAAACTACTCATGTACCAATACACTTGCCTAACGTTTCCTGGAGTTCATTAATTCCAATGCCCTGGACCAGCTCGTTCTTACCCCCACTAGAGGTAGCAACATCCTTGACCTGCTCATTACTAACATTGGCGACCATTGCTATACACCAATAATCAGCTTCTCCCTGGTTAGATCCGACGACAAACTAATCACCTTGGAAATCCACATCCCTCCCATCCCTCATCTCACAGCAAAGGTAACCACCATGAAAAATTTCTCCAAAGCTAACTTTGAGATCTTAAAAACAGAGGTGGCTAACTTCATGGCACTCATGCACATGGAGAGCAGTTGCGTGACCGCAGAATCATACACCAGTGCACTGTACGGACATGTACACAAATGCATGGATCTCGCCATACCCAATAGAAACAAGACACTCTACTCCAAAGAAAGGAAGCCAATCTGGTGGTCCCCTGCCATAAACAAACTCTACAACAGAAGGAAGAAACTGATGCATAATAAGGTGAAGTCCCAAGACTAGAAAAACTCCCTTATCTGCCTCAACAAAAAGTTGAGATCCCTCATCAAATCCTCTAAAGCTAGGTTTGAAAACAGAATTGCAGCAGATAGTAAAGACAACCACAAGGCCTTCTGTAGTTATGTAAAGAATCTCCACAGCAATACCCAGGTTTGCTCTGAGCTAATGCACAACATATATTGCCAGTATACAATACAGAGACAACAGATATTGCCAGTATACTGGCCGATAGATTCAGTGCCAACTTTACTCACCCCATTCCAAAGGACCAATCACAAACCATTAGTTTACCAGGCACCCAGTATTACTGCTGCACAGGTTAAAACAGCACTGTCCAAGGCCATGAATACAGCTTCTATGGGACCTGACGATATCTCTGGTTGTGTTCTACATGAACTACAGAGTGAACTGGCACCTTGCCTTCATGCCCTGTGCAATTGCAGCCTCAACTCAGGCTTTGTCTATGCCGAATGGCACACTGCTACAGTCATCCCTCTCCACAAAGGAGGAGTGACTACAGACCCTGGGAACTATCTCCCCATTAGCCTGATGAGTCTGATATGCAAAGCTATGGAACGTGTCATCATGGACCTAATAAACAAGGATATAGGGAATCTCCAAACTCTGGATCCCACACAGTTTGGTTTTGTGAAGGGTAGATGATGCCTGCTCAACTTGGTTGACTTCTTTGAGTCAGTCACCAGAGCTGTGGATGAAGGCACGGTGGTTCATACAGCCTACCGTGATCTGGCCAAGGCTTTTGATGCCATTTCCCACTCAGGAATCATAGAAAAACTCACTAAGCTTGGCATCAACCCCTATATCACTAGGTGCGTTGCAAACTGGCTCACAGATAGAACTCACAGTGTGAAAGTAGCTGACTCCAAGTCAGACTGCCGATTAGTCACGAGTGGAGTCCCACAGGGTTCGGTTCTGCATCCTCTCTTGTTTGGTATCTACATCTCTAAATTCCAGACCACCAAGAAGGGACTCTGGCTGACAAATTGTGCAGACAATTGCAAGTTGGGAGCTATTATTAACGGTTCCCATTCAGAAGCCTGAAACATCATAAGCCTGAAAATCAAAATCCTGAAAACAAAAGCCTGAAAATTCAGAATCCTGAAAACTCAAAATCCTGAAAGCCCAAAATCCTAAAAGACCAAAATCCTGAAACTCAAAATCCTGAAAACACAAAATAGACATACTGATGTCATTGTGGCATTGCTATTGTTAGCCCTGTGGTGTTAGGTCATGCGTTGGGGTCAGGTAAGTGTGCGGTTGGTTTTATTTTAGGGTTAGGGGCGGTTTAAGTGAGTTAGGGTTAGGGCAGGTTAGGCATGTATGCAATAGTGACAAATATTGGGGTTAGGCGGTTTAAGTGAGTTAGGGTTAGGGCGCGGGTCAGGTGAGTGTGTGATAGTGACGGACCTTAGGGTTAGGGTTAGGGTCAGGGTCAGTTGGTAGATATTAGTGTCTTTATAGTGACATATTAGCATTATTTGTGTTTTCAGGATTTTGAGTTTCAGGATTTTGGTCTTTCAGGATTTTGGGCTTTCAGGATTTTGAGTTTTCAGGATTCTGAATTTTCAGGCTTTTGGTTTCAGGATTTTGATTTTCAGGCTTATGATGTTTCAGGCTTCTGAATGGGAACCATTATTAACTCCCCAAGTGATGTTGACATCCTACAGAATGGCCTCAAGGTGACCAATGATTGGTGCGAGAACAATGGACTTAAGCTCAATGCAAAAAAATGTGTCATCATCCCCTTTGTGAAAAACCTGGTTCCCATGAATTACCACATTGATGGTAGTCCACTGAACACAGAAGGCATTATAAGAGATCTGGGAACACAGATTGACAGCAACCTCTCTTCTGATCACCACATTGCCACTGTGGTCAGAAAGTCTTTCAATGTGGCACATCTCATTACTAAGGGTTTTGCATCCAGGAAGAAAGAGGTCATTGTTTCCCTCTACTCTTCCCTCATTAGGCCATTCGCCGAGTACAATGCCCCATTTGGCATGTACCTCACTATACACCTGCAACAACTGGAGAGGCCACAAAGGTACCTCACAAAGAAGATCCTAGGCATTAAATACTTGTCCTATATGGGCAGACTGAAAAAACTCCGACTATTCTCTGTCTCATATCGCCTAGAGGTGATCTCTGCTTGACTTACCAAGCCATGTCTGACCCAGCTCTGTTAGAAATGCTACATCTAAAGAAATCCCAATCCCTCTGCACCACATGATCCAGAGACCTCAACCTCATTACTGTAATTGACAGAACATGCTGGAGGGACAGGTACATAAACCAAAGACTGCTCATGCTGTGGAACAGACTTCCCATACATGTCAAGCAAAGCACCTCGCTGACCATCTTCATGAGATATCTTGATGAGTGGATGGGAAACAGAAAATTCACCCCGGGGATAACTCCAGTGTCTCTATTTGACAGAGGCACTGGGAACTAAGGTTAGGTGACACTATGCAAGGGTAATCCTATGGCTAGGCTTGTAAAGCCCCCCAGGGCCATTAGCCTAGTACACACCTATGAACTTACAAACTCAGTACTATATGTTAAATAAAATACATTACTTACAGAGCACCTCCAACATTTGCTGTATTCCATACAACCTCTGTTATGTATTCAAACAAGGAAATTATGCCACTGATGTAACAACTTGCTCCATGTGAATGCTAGTTGAGGGATGGCTTGAAACATTCTCCACTCTCCTAGGTTATTTTTTTTAAGTTTAAACTAGTTTGCTCTTCCTTGGTAATAATGACCAGTAAAATGTGACAGTTGTTCCATTCCTGATTATCCCTTTATCCAACATTCCTAGTAAGGTTAGTATCCTTTTAGGAAGTTTTAGAATTTTAATGCCATAGAAAATAGGTCTGAGTTGTAAGAACTGCCAATGTTTTGCATTTTAACATTTAGAATTCTGTATACATTGTTGAAATTTTGGAAATTCACTCACATTTCCATGCACAATATTCTTTCAAAGGAAATTTGGGTTTTCCCAGGTTGTTCCAGGTTTCTCCCATATTCCGAAGGAATGTGGTAGATGGATTAGTGAGACTAAATTATCTATAGGTTTATGTGTATGTGTGTGTGTGTGTGTGTGTGTGTGTGTGTGTGTGTGTGTGTGTGTGTGTGTGTCTGTGTGTGTCTGTGTGTGTGTGTGTGTGTGTGTGTGTGTGTGTGTGTGTGTGTGTGTGTGTGTGTGTGTGTGTGTGTGTGTGTGTGTGTGTGTGCACCTGTGCATAAGTTCGAAACACAAAAGGAGGGGGTGTATTCATATTCATCAAGGATACCTACACCTCCAGGTTAGTGGTGCAGCATGATATCTCTGAGATCATCCATGTGCAACTAACATCGGGCAAATCTGCAATGCAAATTGTGGCCTGTATCAGATCACCCTCCATGACCCAGGACCCCCACTCTGCCTTTCTGGAGACACTGGAAAACATGAAGGTCCTACTGAACACCCTAATATTGGGTGATTTCAATTACCCTACCATTTACTGGTAAAACTACTTGAGTACAAACTCCCAGGCTCAGCGCTTCCTGGAATTTATCAACTCAAACTCCCTGGATCAGCTGGTAAACTACCCTATCAGAGGTGAAAACATATTGGACCTGGTCATCACCAACATGGGCGACAGGTGTTCTGCACCAGAGGTCACTGGCTAGATCAGACCTTAAACTAATCACTCAGGATGTCCACACCCCACCACCACCCCCAACCAAGGAAACCACAGTGAAAAACTTTTCTAAAGCAAACTTCACCTTACTTAAAACAGACGTGGTAAGTTTCACAGCCTCCACGCTAAAGGATAATGCTGCCCAAGATGCAGAATCCTTTACAAATGCACTCTATGAGCACCTACAAGGATGCATGGATCGTGACATCCCTAGCAAAACCAAGACTCACTCCCCTAAGAGAAGGAAACCAGTTTGGTGGACACCTGCCATAAACAGGTTATACAATAAAAGGAGGAAACTAGTTCAGAAAAAAAGCAAATCCCAAGAAGGAAAGACAACCCTGATCAGTATCAGTAAGAAACTAAGGTACCTCATAAAATCATCCAAGCCTAACTTCGAAAGAAAAATAGTCAAGTATTTGAAAGATAACCACAAAGCCTTCTTTAGCTACGTCAAGAATCTAAGTGGCAACTCATAGATATGCTCTGAGCTAGTGCAAAATAGCACAAAATAAACTGAACCTTCTGATATTGCCAACATCCTGGCAGATAGATTCAGTGCAAACTCACCTCCAAAAGGGCCCACAACAATATCGGAAAAGTGTAGTGTACTGAAAATCACAGACGCACAGATGAAAACAGCCCTTTCAAAAGCCAAAAACACAGCATCAATGGGGCCAGATGATGTCCCAGGATGCGTCTTGCACGAACTACAGAATGAACTAGCCCCCCCCCCCACCTAAACATGCTGTTCAACCTCAGCCTCTCCACAGGCTATGTGCCCATACAATGGCGCAAAGCAACGGTTATTCCGCTTCACAAAGGAGGGTCCACAACTGACCCTGGTAACTATCACCCCATGAGCCTGACTAGCCTGGTATGCAAGGTTGTGGAGCGCATCATCATGGAACTCATTAACAAAGACTTTGGGAACCTCCAAACTCTTGACCCAACCCAGTTTGGCTTTGTTAAGGGCAGATCATGCCTAAACCTGCTTGACTTCTTTGAGACAGTCACCAAGGCCATAGATGAGGGAAAGGTGGTTCACACAGCCTACCTTGACCTCACCAAAGTGTTCGACACCATTCCTCATTCAGGTATTATAGAAAAACTCACCATCCTGAACATAAACCCCTACGTCACAAGATGGGTTGCCAGCTGGCTTACAGACAGAACTCACATGGTAAGAATAGCAGGCTCCAGGTCCGACTCTAAACCAGTCACAAGTTGTGTCCCACAAGACTTGGTCCTGGGACCCCTACTGTTTGGCATATACTTCTCAGAAGTACAGGTAAACACAGGAGGACTATGGGCTAACCAAGTTCGCCGATAACTGCAAACTGGGAGCCATAATTGACTCTCCGGCTGACACGGACATCCTCCAAAAAAGGCCTTACTGAGACGGACAACTGGTGTCAAAGTCATGGCCTCAAGCTAAATGCCAAGAAATGCGTAGTCATCCCATTTGGGAAAAAACAAAACACTCACGAATTACCATATAGGTGGCAAACCCCTTAATACAGAAGAGGTAATAAGAGATCTGGGGACCCAGGTAGATAGTGATCTCTCCTTTGACAATCATATTGCCAAAGTAGTTAGGAAATCCTTCTATGTGGCCCACCTAATTAGTAAAGGGTTCACATCTAGAAACAAAGAGGTTATAGTGCGCCTCTACTCGTCACTCATCAGACCCGTCATAGAGTACAATGCCCCATATGGAATGTACCTCACAAGACACTTCCAACAGCTGGAAAGACCACAAAACTACCTTACCAAGAGGATTACTGGTCTCAAACATATGTCTTATGCAGACCAACTGAAAAAACTCCGGCTGTACTCAGTTGCATATTGCTTACTCAGAGGTGATCTCTGCCTGACTTACAAAGCCATGTCCAACTCAGAATTGATGGACATGCTCCACCTAAAGAAATCCAAGTCACTGCAAGCCACGTGCTCTAGTGAGCTAAACCTCACCACAGCAATAAATAGAACATGCTGGAGGGATAGATTCCTGTCAGAGAGATTCCCCATGCTTTGGATCAAAATTCCTAACTACATTAGGCAGAGCTCCTTACTAAAACTCTTCAAGAGAAGCCTTGACGAGTGGATGGTTAACAGAAAATACACCCCTGAGATCACTTCATTGGCTCTGCTTGACAGAGGCTCAGTTAATTAATCAATGGGGTGGCAAAAGACGACACACTCTGGCTAGGCTTATAAATGCCCTTGGGCAGATAGCCTAGTACCTACCTATGAATCTATGAACCTATGAGTCACTGTAGGAGCTGTATAATAACTCAGAAGTAACGGATGGATGGAAACATGTCAACATATTTCAAAGCAACATAAGGAACACATATTAGTGATGAGTAAAATTCTGCTACTTAAATAACAGTCCAGCAGGTAGAGTAAAACCCAAAGCTTAAACTAAAAAAAAAAAATGGCTGCTTAACAAAATCAGTACAGCAGAACTCTTTCCGTCACATTCCCAAAATAGAATTGCAACACTTGTTAAATCAGAATGGGATATTCCTGAATATCTACTTAAGAAAATGGGAAAGTATTCAAGTTTCTGAGCTATTCTCTTTATTTCCTCAGCTCATCTTGTCTGCTGGATCAGTGTTCAGTTATCTGCTTGTTAAGGACTTTTAAAAGTTGAAGGTACTTATTCCTTGGATTCAGTAAGGATAGACCCAGGTTGTTATAAATTAATTGCTACTTCATCAACAGCATTGTTTACTTTTGTACTGTTTTTATCTGTTTTCTTGCTCATTTCTTTATTTATATATATTTATTGCCTTTCATTACTGGGAAAGTCAGACTGGGCACAAGATCCGTTTTCAGCAGAGGCCCAGGGAAAAGGAGTCTAGTAAGAACAGCATGTGACATTTACACAGATATGAGTATGGCAGTTAATATATGCATATACATACAACTGACATTTACACAATTAACATAAGTACTGCAATATTATGTACACACACACACACATACACACACACACACATATATATATATATATCTAGATATAGATATACAGGTTTACTATCACATGTTCGGCACTACTGTGGCCGAAAGTGCATATATCTGAAGAAAATGTTCGGAAATCACAACACCGACCACAGTAAATGCCAAACTGAGCATTTCAGTGAAGTCGAATGTCAAACATTTCAACTTCACTGAAATTCTCTTAGCCGCTAAACATATTTTAACATGTTTTGCAATGGGGCAAGCCCCACTGCACCCCCTACATCCCCCTACGTATATATGCAAACTCCAAGATTGCACTACATTGAGGAAAGGGTACATTTCCCAATCACCACTATAATGAGATCTGCACTACACTGTCAAACTTTGCTATAGCGGCTGTTTGCTGTTTTAAGGTTCAACAATATAGGTTCATAGATTCATAGGTAGGTACTAGGCTATTGGCCCTAGGGTCTATATAAGCCTAGCCAAAAATGAATCCTGGCTTTCGCCACCCAAGAAAATTATTTTCCTGTGCCCCTGTCAAGCAGAGCCACAGAAGTGATCCCCGGGGTTAATTTCCTATCTCCCATCCAATCATCAAGATTTTTCTTGAAGAGTGCTAATGAAGAGTTCTGTTTGACATAGATGGGTAGTCTGTTCCAGAGTATGGGAAATCTCTGAGACAGGAATCTATCCCTCCAGCATGTTCTGTTTATTGTGGTGACAAGGTTTAGGTCCCTAGAGCGTGTAGCTCGGAGGGATTGGGATTTCTTTAAGTGGAGCATGTCCAACAGCTCTGGGTTTGACATAGCTTTGTATGTTAGGCAGAGATCGCCTCTGAGTAGGCGATATGCGATGGAGTAAAGCTGGAGTTTTTTGAGACGATCTGCATAGGGCATCTGTTTGAGGCCAGTAATCCTCTTTGTGAGGTATTTCTGTGGCCTTTCCAGTTGTTGTAGATGCCTTGTGACGTACATACTGAAAGGGGCATTGTACTCTATAATGGGTCTAATGAGATGAGTAGAAGGGGAAAAATTACCTCTTTTTTTCTGTATGAGAAACCTTTTGTGATGAGGTGAGCCACGTAGAAGGATTTCCTGGCCACTGTGGCAATGTGATTATCAAAGGAGAGACTACTGTCCACCTGTGTCCCAAGGTCTCTTATCACATTTTCGGTGTTAAGTAGACTACCAGCTATGTGGTATTTCATGGGTACCGAGTTATTATCAAAGGGGATGACAATACATTTTTTGGCATTGAGCTTCAGGCCATGGCTTTGATACCAGGCATCTGTCTCAGTGAGGCCCTTTTGTAGTATGTCCACATCATTAGGAGTTTCGATTATG
The DNA here is from genome assembly GCF_019279795.1 of Protopterus annectens. Taxonomy (NCBI): domain Eukaryota; kingdom Metazoa; phylum Chordata; order Ceratodontiformes; family Protopteridae; genus Protopterus; species Protopterus annectens. The sequence goes on from NC_056728.1 coordinate 1,938,551,312, forward strand.
GCTCCTAGTTTGCAGTCATCTGCAAACTTTGTTAGCCAAGGACCTTCTGTGCTAGCCTGTACTTCAGAGAAGTAGATACCAAACAGCAGAGGACCTAGGACTGAACCCTGTGGTACTCCACTTGTCACTGGTCTGAAGTCGGATTTGGAGTCGGCTACTTTCACAGTGTGGGTTCTGTCCATGAGCCAGTTGGCAACCCATCTTGTGACATAGGGATTTATACCTAGTTTAGTGAGCTTATCTATAATTCCAGAGTGGGGGTAGTGTTGAAAGCCTTGGCAAGATCTAGATAAGCTGTGGGAACCACCTTACCCTCATCTATGGCTTTGGTGACTGCTTCAAAGAAGTCAATCAGGTTTAGAAGACATGATCTGCCTTTTACAAATCTGAACTGGGTAGGGTCCAGAGTTTGGAGACTACCTATGTCTTTGTTTATGAGTTCCATGATGATACGTTCCATGGCCTTGCAGACCAGGCTCATCAGACTAATGGGGCGGTAGTTCCTGGGGTCCATTGTGGCTCCCACTTTGTGGAGAGGGATAACCATCATGGTGTGCCATTCAGTAGGCACAAAGCCTGAGGTGAGGCTATGACTGAACATGGTACTTAGGTATGGTGCCAGTTCATTCTGTAGTTCATGTAGAACGCAGCCTGGGATATTGTAAGGTCCCATGAATGCTGTGTTCTTGACTTTGGAGAGTGTGTATTTTACCTGTGCAGCTGTGATGACAGGAACTTTGCATTCTTCCTGTATATTTATTTATTTATTTATTTATTTTTTTAAATTTGTTGACCGGGAGTGTCCGACTGGACGTAGGTCCATTTTCAGCGGAGGCCCGGGGAGAAAAGCTCCACAGTTAAAATAAACAGACAGTATTTACATTGGATTACATAGTGATTAGCAATTTACATAGCAATAACTTACAATATATTTATAGATGAAGAACATAGTACATCTGTAGACAACTAGAATTTTTATCTGTGAAGTGCATGCCGGACATTAACAAATGTTACAAGAAGAAGAAGAAGTTCGTGCTGTATAATAAGTACTGGCTTATGAGCATCTGAGCTTGCTATAATCAAGGTAGTTAGTGGAGTGGAAAGAAAGGTAGTGGTTGGATGGGGTGGAAGATATTAGAGTGGGAGTTGCAAGGGCATAGCCAGCACATTTTTAGTTGCACTTTTAGTAAAGTTTTGAAGTGGGTGCATGATGGTATGGAGGTAATTGTGGGTGGGAGTGAGTTCCATAATTTGGCTATGGCGCAAGAGAATAGTGCTTCACCAGCAGAGTTATTGGCTTAAGTGATCTGCAAGTGATTTTTGCTGCTGGATCTTAGTGGTCTGGTGGTACAATAGGGTTGGAGTAGATTCTGGAGGGATGGGACATTTAGTGGATGGTTTACTAGTTTGTGGGCGAGTGAGAGTTGATACCACTGAAGGAAGTGAGATAGTTCAAGCCAGCCCAGTTCAGCAAGTGAGAGACAGTGGTGACTACAGTAGGATGCCCCTGTGGTGAATTTGGTGATTTTGTTGTAGCAGGTCTCTAGCTTGTTTAGTTCACATTGCCTTAGGTTGGTATATATTGGAGAGGCATAAAGTAGGGTGGAGATAAGGTTGGAATTTGCTGTTGAAATCTTTGCTGCTTTGGTGAGAAATTGCTTATTTCTGTATAACGCTCCTAGTTTTTTTGTGGACTTTTTTATAGTCATGGATATGTGAATGTCAAATTTTAGTTTATTGTCTATTTCCACTCCTAGCAATTTGGTGTGTTCAGTTGGGTATATAGTGGTGTTGTCTTTTGCTGTGATGTTAAAGTGAGAGTTGCTTTGAGTATGTTTGGTGGGTTGGAAGATGAGTAGTTTAGTTTTGTTTGGGTTGAGTATTAATCGGGCATCAGATAACCATGTTTCTACAGAGGAAAAGGCTTCCTGTGTGACTTTTTGCCGTTTTGGTAAGGACTGGGCTGAGCAGATGACGGTCGAGTCATCTGCGTATTGTATGAGTGTGCCATGTTTGGTGGCAGAGGCTAGATTATTGGTGTAAACAGAGAAGAGTAGGGGGTCCAAGGATGGATCCTTGGGGAACCCCTATGGAGACAGGTAGTTGGGGAGATATGTCATTCTGCCATACAACGGATTGTTGGCGGTCATACAGGTAACTCTGAAACCAGTTGGTGACCGATTGTGAGAAGGATAGGTTATTGAGGACAGAGATAAGTTGCTTGTGTGGGACCATGTCAAATGCTTTAGAAAGGTCTAGGAAAGTAGCAGAGGAGAGATAACCATTGTTTTTATGCTGAAGGATAGTGTTAGTAAAGGAGAGTAAGGCAGTGGTGGTGCTATGGTTTGGTCAGAAACCATGCTGAGTACTGGAAAGGAGGTTGTTAGTAAGGAGGTAGTCTGAGACCTGAGAGTGCATGCATCTCTCTAGTATTTTGGAGAGTGGAGAGAGAGAATAGCTATGGGGTGGTAATTGGTTAGTTCTGTGGAGAGTCCGCCTTTGTGGAGGGGAATTATATGTGATACTTTCCACAGTGTGGGAACGTAACTTTCTGACAGAGATCGGTTAATCAAGATGGATACTGGGTAGGCCAGCGCATCAGCTGCGATTTGTAGGTATTCACTTGGGAGGCTGTTAGCTGCTAATTTGGTGGGTTTAAGTTTAGTTAAGAGTGTTTTATGTTGGAGGTAGGTACAGGAGAAAAAGAGAAGGCAGTGGGGAGATTGCTAGTTGAAGGTGTGGGTTGGAGGGGAGGGGGGTTGTGTTGTTTAGCTAGTGATAGTATGGTTTGGGTGAAGTGTGTGTTGAATGAGGTAGCAATATTTTCTGAGGAGTGAGGGATGTTAGGAGGAGGGGTACTGACTTTACCTGGGTGGAGGATGGAGTTTATGTAGGACCAGAATTGTTTGGGGCTGTGTTGTGAGGAGTCTAGGGCAGACTGATAGTATTGGGATTTTTCCTGTTTTATTAGCTTTTTGACTCTATTGCATAGTTCTAGGAATTTCTGTCTAGCTGAGGGGGTTTTGGTTTTGTGCCAGTGCTCCCAGGCTTTATCTCTGTTTTTCATTTCTGACTTAGTGGTTTTCTGTAGCCATGGGGAGGGTTGTGCTTTGGTTCTGGAGAATCTTATGGGGGCATGGTAATTAAGGATGTTCAGCAAGGTAGTATTAAAACATTCAACTGCATCATCTAGACTGAGGTACTTTAGAGGATGCCATTTACATTCTTTGAGGGATGAGATGAATGTGAGTGGGTTAAAGTTTAGTTTTTTACGTATTTGACGGTAGATGACAGGTTTAGCTTGGTATAGGTATTTTTTGAGTAGGAATGGGGTGAGAGGGGGGTAAAGTTAGCACTGAATCTATTTGCCAGGATGTTGGCAATATCAGTTGGTTCTGTATATTTAGTGCCATTGTGCTGTAACTCAGAGCAGATCTGAGTGTTGCCACTGGATTCTAGTACTCACACTAATGGTTCTACTACCTGATTTATGCATGTACGCTGATCACACATAGTGCGATTGACTATGTGATTGTAAACCTATATATATATATATATATATATATATATATATATATATATATATCTACACTGTATATATATATATATATATATATATATATATATATATATATATATATATACATATATGTGTGTGTGTGTGTGTGTGTGTGTGTGTGTGTACAGAGAGAGAGAGAGAGAGATGTGTATATAGATTATATATATCTATATATATATATTTATTCAGGGGTTTTCAACTAGTGCGCCAGGGCACACTGGTGTGCCTTGAGAAGTCGACAGGTATGCCGCAAGATTTTTTAAAAATGTGATTAGCCTTTTAAAACTTAAGGCTTACTTCACTCACCTGCTGTTGCTGCCATCAAAAATGTCCATCCACAACCCAACAAAAGCCACTTTGCCCCCATTTTATTCTGAATTATGTAACTACAAGAATTATCACGAAGGCGAGGTACTGTGGCACAGATGCCTCGACTAGCCCAAATACAGATGGGTACAAAACACGGCGCTGCCATCTTGGCTGTGCTGAAGGACAATAGGGCCCTATTGGTGGAGGGACTAGCGACTGACGTAACTTGTCCTGGATCTGTATGCCTACACTATGTCATGAAGTGTAAAAGGATTTGTTACAATGGTTCAAAATAGAATCCTAGAATTCTCTGTACTTATTGTTTTCTCCACAGGGAAGTACTAACATCAAAGTAATTGGTACCCGAGCTGAAAAAAGTATTAGACAAGAATTTCACAACTGTCAGTTATATAAAAATGGAAGCTTCTCACGTGCAGCTTTTATAACAAACAGAAGTTAACAACATTCCATACAATATTAACAACAATGAAATTCCAGCCCCAGATTTCAATATTATATGAAAAGACAAGAAATCTAGAAAGGGTGGAGGAGTAGCTATATAATTTAAAAATCACCTAATTCTAGACAACATAGACATAAACATTCTTCAGTTTGACAACACTGAACTTATCTTTGCCAAATTAAAAATTAATCCTAAAATGCACCTTAATATTATTGGTTATATCCCACCATGCTACTCTAAATATCTAATTCTCTCCCACAAGAAACAGTTCTGATGGGAGACTTCAATATTGATTGGTTTAACTATTCCTCAGAAAATCCATCTTCCCACATAAACTTCTATGGGTTTGCTCAACTCATCACCTCCCCTACAAGGACTGATAAATCTTCCAAAAGACAGTCAATTCTTGACTGGATTTTAGTTAACATCCCCTCTCAGGCATCTCAACCAGGTTGTCTGCCAGTCAGTCTAAGTGACCATCAGTCAACCTTCCTTCCTTCTTAGGACTCGGACTCAAGTCATGCAACCCACCTTCCACTTAATCAGAAACAGAAAAAATTCTACTTAAATAGCTTCATCGCCACTCTAGTTGTAAATGGGAATCTCTCAGTTACCTCTTGACAACACAGTTAACTCATTCCACAACACATTCCTAGATATACTAAACTCCCATGCTCCCCCTAGAACTATCAGAGTAAAGTCTAAGTATGCACCCTGCCTAACTAAAGAATGTAGATCCCTACTCAAGGCTAGAGACAAAGCCTGGCAACAATTTCAAAAAGCAAAACACAAACAACTAAGCAAACATATCTAGAACTTCAGAATAAAATAAAAAAAATAAATAAAATCAGAAAAAATAGGCTATCACAAAAACATCCAAAATAAACATAACCCCTCCAAAAAAAATTCTGGGCAGCAATTAATAACATACTTCAACCAGGTAAATCCACCACCCCTGCCCAACAACCAATAACTGATAATACTGAAACCAAATTTAATGAATTCTTAATAGAAACTATCCAATCTCTATCAAATTCTCAAGGCTTTGACAGTAACCCTACCTCTCTCGCCCCCCAGAAAAGCACCGAATTCCAAGACTCCACCTCCCACTTCAACCTACACCCGGTATCTGTAATAACTGTAAAAAAAACTACTTCAAAAACTTAAACCATCAACTCTACCCACTGACAACCTTTCCACCAGATTTCTTACAAAGTGCAGCTGAAGCAATAGCCTACCCAGTAGTCATACTCATAAACCATTCAATATCTGAAAGCCAGGTACCCATAATATGGAAAACTTCCCACATTCTACCACTACAAAAGGGAGATAATTCCACTGAACTTACCAGTTATCGCCCAATTGCCATCCTAGCTTCCTTATCCAAATACTAGAAAGAGCCATGCACACCAAACTAATAGACTACCTTCTTATACACAAACTACTATGAAACACCCAACATGGCTTCCGTCCCTTTCACAGCACCACCACACCACTGCTGTCCTTTACTAACACTAACCACCATAGAAACAACAAAGAATTTGTATCAGACATATTTTTAGACTTATCCAAGGACTTTAACATGGCCAATCACAATAAACTGTATGTGTGCAACCCTCTCGATTATTTCATTAGCAACTGTAGCAGTATGAGCTATGATGGGACTTTTTTCTATGAAATGCATATCTTCTAATTTTGTATTATTTGTCATCAATATAGTATCCTGTATGTTTGTTAAACTTCTGAAAAGTCTGTAACTGGAACTCTATGTATGCTAGTATATGTTGACATTATCCTTGTAACTGGTGGTTTTCTACCAGGGCCTGCACTGAAGAGGGACCTGTGTCCAGTCGGACTTTCCTGGTAAAGAAAAGTCAAATAATTAAATAAAAAGAAGTTAGGTGGTTATGTTGTTGTCAAGTTCTATTAAGATTTTATGAACTAAAAGAGTAAGTTCTGTTTTTTTGACAACCCAACAATCTCAGTTAGCTGATTTTTTTCAGTGATAAGCTTTAATGCAATAAGGTTGCATTTCTTTCTGATTTGTTTCAATCTTTGAACACACTTAATAAAAGGATACAAGGAGATTGTGAAAATATTATTACTTCCACCAACAAAATTAATGCTTTCAAAGGAAAAATAATGCTTTTGATAGAAAGAATCAGAAGAGAAAATGTAGTAGAAATGTTTGAACTAACAAAACGTTGGAAACTGGATGGAAGTCTTATAGATCTAACTTTACCAACTTTAAGATTATTTAGTATAAATACTGAAAAAATATTTTCTCTCAGTTGACATATCATCCTTGGATTGGATAAGAGATCCATTTGTCTTAAATGCCTGCAAACTGACAAATTTAAAAATTACAGAAGAGGATGAGTTGACATAGATAGGAAATGACAGAGGATTACAACTTAAACATTCAAAACCAGATAACTTCATTTTGGTTATCTCTTAAAAGTGAGGGTCTCAATATTACAAAAAAGCAATAAAAGCACTTCTTCCTTTCTCCATGTCATATTTGTGGAAATCAAGCTTTTCTGCAATGAATAATATTAAGAACAAGAATCAAACTGCGATTGGAAACCATGGAAGATTTAAGAGTATGCCTGTCCAAAATTCAGCCTCGCACAAAAGACATTCTAAAACAACATCAAGCTCATCTCTTTAAATATTAAATGCAAGTAAAAAAACGGAAAAGATTTTCTAAATCAATCAAAATTATACCTATTTTTTGTCAGGCAAAAAATAGAATATATATTTTGGTGTGCTGCAAGCTTTTTGCAATTAGTTTATGTGTGCCATATCACTATATACACCCCTACAGATGATTAAATTTCCAAAAGGCCGACTGTAGTGCAATTTTGGAGTTGGTATAGTTAAATAGCTGGGGGCTTGGGGGGGGTGCAGCTTCCCATGGGGGTGCAGGGAGGCTTGCCCCCTGCTAACAATGTGTTGTTAATTTTTTGTGTTATGTTCTGATACGTCTATCATTGAGAAAGGGTCTTGTACCTGAAAGCTTTGTGTTTGATAAAGGTGTGTTTTTTACCTCAACTTTTTCGTTGTGCTTTGTACTTTTGACTCTGCAGCAGTATATACTTGATGTTTCTGTTTGTAACAGGTGTTTGAAATTCCAAAAGTCGATCATATGGTCTCTGCCATATGAAATTCACCCTTTTGGAATTTCGATCATCTGTAGGGGACCCATAAATATATTTCTATCAGTATCACTATAAATATACACAGATTAACCTCTCCATTCCTTCTCAACTTTTCTTTGTTGTCTTTACACTTCTTTCATTCTGTAGCATTACTAGCAAATGATTCTTTGCCCCTTTTGTAGTGAAAATGGCAAATGATGATTCTTGACTATAGCTAATGACACTAGCAAGTTAATTAAACAGCTGGCTATCACTGGGGATCTATAACCATGAGTGGACTAGGTATTCTGAATCAAGGCAGGTCCATGTTGACTTCAGATGTATAAGTGTGGGCATAAATCTGTGATGAACCTAAAACTGATCCTGTGGGATCAGTGCTGTATACCATTTAATAAATTGTATAAATAAGTGACAGTTGATGTCTACATAACATAAAGCATAGAAAGAAATTGAACTTTTAGTGTCATCTATGCCATAGACAAAAAAAAAGATTAGGTCATAAGCAAAGATACAATATAGTTGCTTCCTCAAGAATCTGTTTAGTGTACTGGAACATTAAAGAATTTGTTTTCTACCTTGGTAGTTTGTGGATTACTTGGATTTTCCTGGTGACCAGTGTGCCTGAGTTTTTATATTCTCAGTTATTTGTGTTTTGTACACTCAGTTATTTTTCACCTTTTTGCTGCTTCCTCAAGAATATTCATAAAAGTTATTCAGGCTTTGCTGAGATTATTGTTAGTAGCCAGTACTCTGTATTACTGTTTAACCTACTTGTGTGGATAATACTATGGATTTGATGAATTCATCTTTAGATCAAAGTACTCGTCATTCATATATTAAGGGAAGCTCACATTATTCCTCCTAAAAAGAGGGCTTAGTACAAAGAGGAACTACCCAACATCTTGGTTATGTCATATCGGTCAAGCTGACAAGAAAACTGAGATTCTGGTTATGTTTTATTTTAACTATGCTATGGTGAAGGTGTTGGAGAGATTTTAAGGAAATTGGAGTGTATCTTTGGGTTATTTAAAATACAGAGCCATTTTGTAATGGGAACCAAAATGGTAATGCAGGATATGTGTGTGTGAGGGAAGGTTTCATTTCATCTCAAGAAAAAGTTTGTGTTTGCACATTTCTCATACTGAACTAGAGTTTCCAGGGGACAACATCATGTTGAAGTTCCTCTTACCTCTGACACAGAAAGGAACATCTAACATCCTCCCAAAAGAAGAGCAATGGTGCCAAAAGAAAAACAGATAGCTGATTTCAGGGGCTCAGGGCTAAAAATAGGTATGGGTTGAGGTACAGCACTCGTTGCACACCAGCCAGATGAAGTAACTGAATATGGCAATGGCAGGGACTGACAGGCATTAGCCCAACATGAAGGTTAAAGTGTTTACATGGTACACAGGTTGATTCTCACATTTGGGAGGCATGACCAAGCTTAAAAAGGCCCCCTGGGGTCATTAGCCTAGTAATTATCTTTGAAACTATGAATTTATGATGTTCAGAATAGTGCTTAAAAGCACTATATTTGCATTTAATGTATGTCTCATAATTGGAATGTGTCCTTATGTTTTCTCCCAGTTTTTCCAATTTTTCCCTTGCTTCTTTCCCGGTTTTAGTTTCCTGTGCTTAGCTGAGTGTCCGTGTGAATGGGGTGCAGTTCAGAGGTGCTCATAACTGCTTGTTCAGCTTTTATCTTCTTGTTCATTGCTGAGTGACTGTTGCATACCCAGATGGTTAGCAACCTTCGAGATAAAAAATAAATTATAAGTTCAAGTGATTGGACAGGCCAGTCATCATATGAACTTTGAACAACAAAGACTTGAAACTGACTCTTGGAGTGTTTATTAAATATGTTTATAGATACTGTATTCTACAGTAGTTTTAAATTATTAACCTGCCTAGGGGGCTCCCCAATTCCCTTTGGGTTGTGTTACCAATCCTAGCACTTCCTGCTATCTTTTGTTCTATAATTGCCCACTTTAAATAACATGGTAGCTAAAAATGAAATCACTGTGGCCATACTCTAGATAAGACTGGTCAGATAAGACCTTTTGATAAACTAATCAGTATGCCCTAAAACTGTAGGTTTACACTAGGTTCAAAGTATTACACCCCTGTATAACACTACATTAACACTGTACCTGTCCCACTAGAATGCTGTGAAAATACAATTCAACAATCCCATTTTGATGTGGGCACAGAATCTTGCTTCAGAATATAGGATCAGCTTTTCACATGATCATTTCCAGAAAAAATCTATCCAAAAATCTCAGATCATCTTACACTTACTCATTGCAACTAATAAAAATTGCAGTCATTCGCCTAATCAACTGGATGACATGCATCAGTGGGATAACTTAGCCTGACTCCTGCAACATGACTATATCATATTAAACTGACTCATTATTTCTTCAGTTTAACACATTTTCCCATTATATATATTCAAAAGCAGCAAATAGATGAAAAAAGTGTGCAGAACAGACCACCAGCAAAAATCCAAATTTATTTAAGCGCTTTTTGTCAAGTTTCTGAGAAATAAATAAACCTGGATTTTTGCTGGTGGTCTTTTCTGCATGCTTCTTTCATGTATTTGCTGCTTTTGAGAGGTTCTACTTTGAATATATTCATTATATGCATCCCATACTTAATGTATGTTATTTTAATCTCATTCACTCACTCTCTGTTTACTTCCAGTTCTGTTCATACACAATATCTTGCACCTTTTCCATTAAGATAGCTTCTCCAAATGTCTTTTCATTGTGCTTTTCTCAATACACAATGAAAGTCACCCTCCACAAAAACAAAAATCCCATTAGCTTTCCTGTCCTCTGCTTTCCTATTCCAAACTTTACTATTCTCAGAAACAATATTTCTTCAGAGTATTGTATTGTTATATTAAACAAATCCTTCGTTTTGCACCTATTTTTCATCCAAACTATTCTCTGCCAAACCACATTCACTTTATTAGTCAATGCTATATCTCTACAAATATATTTTCTTAACTTGCTACCTAACTTCTTTTTTTTACTTCACATTGACCCAACATCTACATCAAGCTTCTTTCTATTCTGTTTTTTCCTCTTTCCATAAACCTGTCTTCACACCACATAAAGTGCTGTATACATTGTATATAATGTAACTAGTATGCAGAACATACAACTTAACAACACTGTGCATGTCACTGCCTATCATCATCTTCAGCCCCATTTCTCCCATTTTTACATGAGGTTGGGGTATCACATCAACATTAGTCAATGTGACCAAATCACTAGAGCCAATTCTTACACCACCGAACATGTTACTGCCAGTACCTTGTTATAATTACTCGAGTTATTCAAGAACATAGTACACAGTTACATAAATAGATTCTACACACTGTCTTTAGTGCACTTCCAATCAGTATCATGATTCACAAACATTTCTTTGAATGAAGAAGAAGTGCACATCGTAGACAGTGTTATACTATGTGGACCAGTACTTCAGATGTAGGAGACCACTGTTAGCATGACAGCCTCACACAGTGCAGCCAAGAATAGCAACTTATCAAGGTAGAACATACTTTATTTAATAGTTAATTTATTTTGCTTTATTTCTCTGCTGTTGACAAAGTTAGTCACACTAGGATAGTAGTTTCTTTTCAGGGGAGACCCAAGATTGCATTTATACTGCTAGGGAAACTTTGACCATGACATCAGAGAACTTCCCCTACTCATTTGTGTATGGGGATGCTGTATGAAGTTAAACTTCATGCTTCTGGTCCAGGTGTGAAGGCAGCTTGAGAAGGAGGGATGAATGGAGGATATGGAGGTCAGAGAAGGCTATGGCAGAGGAAAAGCCGATTTCTCTAAATACAAGAATGATATGGCAGCTTACAGGTTGGAAGTGAGGGTCAAGAAGGTGCAGGCAGGTGAGTCTGCAAATGAAGGCACTAATGAAAAAGCGAAAGTGGTTGAGCTTTCTCGCAAAGGTAATTCTAATGGTGGGCAGTTGAACTATTCAGAGGAGATTTTTCAAGAGAATCTCTTCAGAGATGAAGTTTCATTGTAGGAATGTGTTGTTAAACCCTCCAGTCAGGAGATTTGTAAGAGTTGTTACTTTTGGATTTTGTGAATGTAAGTAAACTGGAAAGTGGTAAAGATATGTCCTGGGGATACTTAATGGAGAAAATATAACAGGATGAAGAGTCGGCCATAAAAGGAAAATTGTATGTGAAGATGGTGAGGTCAGGAGTGGAGAATAAGAATGAAGATACATGTTCAGAGAAAAAGAGACTTTTTATGTGTGTATTGAGGAAAAGGAAGATACTGAGCTGGACAGATATAAGGTATGCGACAAAATAATTTCACCATTAGGAATTAAAGCAAGCGAGGTAAGAATTTTTATACATATAATGAATAGGCATTCTGTGCCATTATTTTTGAGACTGGTCAGGTAATGGAAAAAATGTTAGAAGAATATGAAAAGAAGAAAAACAATATGCGATGAATGCATACATATTAAAAGCTTTTTATCGAGAGACGAAGAAAAAGATTAATATACAATGTAGGACTGAAGTAGATAAGGAGACTTTAAAAGGACATTTATTAAAGTTATATAAGAATGTGTTGGATATGTCAAAAGAGTATGATAACAGAGATTTGTAGACTGAGGTGTGGGATTGTAATGTGATTTTGAAAATTGAAAATAAAAGCTGTGTGCATTTTTGAAAGAGGTATGGTAAAATATTGGGGTCAGCCTAAAACATGTTTTTTTATGTGGTTACAAATGATCATTTAATTAGTAATTGTACTAAAAGAAGATGTTTCACATGTGGAAAAATAGGACATGATGCAAGGAGTTGTGAATTGAGATGTTATAAATGCAATAAAAAGGGCATTCAGGGAGAATATGAAAAAAAGGAAATGGGATGAAGGTAAATTTTGTAGAAATATTAACCGAGCAAGATCAAATGAGTGAAGTGGAGCAAAATGAGTTAGAAATAGTGGAAACACAAATAGAAATTATGGATAAAGAAGAAGTTGTACAAAAAGCTAATCTGCAGGAAGAACTTAATACAGGAAAAAATGAAGAAGAATCAGGATTAAGAGGCAGTGATGATGTGAAAAGGAATGCAGCTAAGCAAAAAAGAAATTATGTTGGTAAAAGAACACAGGGGTGGAAAAGGAAAAATACAGAAGGATTTAAAAAGGAAAAATAAAGGGAAAAGCTGAATAAATATTACTTTAAGGTAGAATTACTTGCAAAGTCTTAGCAATTAATGTGAGTAGTTGTAAGAGGTTAGACAGAGGAATAGGGATTTTGGAGTAGTGCACGAAGCAAGATAATGATATTATCATATTAAAAGATATTAGACTCTTGTCTCAAATAGAAAGGTATCAAACAGAAGTGTGGAGGAGAAAAATGTTATCTGGAATTTTGGTAGGTAGTCCTGTTCAGGGATACTTATATAATTATACAATTAAAGTATTAGATGTTACATTTGGCATAACAAATAGAAGTACAATTATTGACGTAAGATGGATGGAGCATATTAGTAAACTTATTGCAATATATGCATATAGGCCATGGTGATGCAGTGGTTAGTGTTGTCGCCTCACAGCAAGATTCTCTCCGGTTCGATTCTCAGCTGCAGTACCTTCTGTGTGGAGTCTGCATGTCCTCCCCACAATCGACTGAAATTTAAAAGACATGCAGGTAGGTGCATACATATGTGGGTGTGCCATCTCTGAAGGCTGGGTGCCGGGATGGCAACTCAACACCATAAAATTCACAGCCAATCATAAGCAGACCAGAGATCTGCTGTAGCAACCCCTAACCAGGAAAAGCCGAAAGATTTTTTATTGCGGTATATGCATATGTAACAGAAAAGGAGATAGAAGAAGAAATATTTAGAAATATCATCCAATATGTAGCAGTTAATATGGAGATTATTGTAGCAGAGGATTTTAATTGGAGTTTAATACAACAGAATAAGAAGGCTTATGATGTTAAACTAGAATGAGACATTATGAAATATGGACAGTTAAGAATTTGGAATTTACAGACATGGATATATATATAGAAGATGAGATAAAAGAAAAGAAATAGGTTATTTTCTATTATCAGAAAGTTAATACTAGGAAAACAAAATGTGTTGATGACAGTTTTTTTAGACCACAGAGCAGTTTGTATTTCAATAAAAATAGTGAAAGGTCTGAAAAGGGTGAATGAGGTGAAATGGGATGTTATAGGAAAAGAAGATGTTATGAAGTTATGGCAGGATCATGTACAGATGTAAGAATTTTGCAGAGATTGGTCTGAGTGGTGGCTAACTCATTCACTCCAGTGGAGCTCTGGAGGTTTGCACAGTAACCTCCAATGAGTGGAGCCTAAGCTTTTTGATATAAACAAATTATGTCTTTACATTTCAAACAAATGTTCATATCTCTGGAACTATAGGAGTTGCTAAAGAAGTGTAAATTACTTTCTCTTCAGTACAAACTATTTTTATAATACTAGTATTTTTTATGTTCCAAATCTTAAATGGAATTTTATAAGTTACATTAAACATAGTAACTATTATGTTTGCAATATTTTATAATCAACTGACAATACTCTGGCAACCAATCAAGCTGCATACATACTGTTAGTAGCATTTTGTTCACACAGGTGAGAACTTTCATATGACAGTAACATGTTCAACCTATGATACTTGGTTGTCGAGATATTTAGAAAAGCATTACGTTTGCAACAATATAAATAAATATTATATAAACAACAATTAATATTGCTTTATCTGCACTAGGAAGAGTTCAAATATCAACACAGGTGCATTTGCTATAGTGTAAGCTTTAAGGAGAACTATTTTAATACTTTGTCTGTAGCATAGTTTTGAAATTCTTAATGCAAATATGATCAAGCCATATTTGACTTCTAGAGGCATCAATAAGTTGTGACTGCAGAAACACCTACATGCTTCCTCCAGCTGTAATGAGTTAAGTTTTAAACTGAAATATAAAAAGGGATGTGTGACATGGGAAAAGAGAAAATATAAATTGAAAAACCTAAGTATAAGAAGTTAAGTCAGAAGACTATTGATTGTTTAGAAAAAAAATGACAAAAACTTCTTTATTAAGGAACAGAATTATATGAGTTGAATAAGAAAAAAAATAGAACATTTGTTGTATAAACAAATATATTTTTGCAAAGCAAAAAAGAAGAAATTGCACCAAACTCAAGTAAAATAATTAAAGAGAATAATAGTGTCATGAGGGAAATGAAGAATTTATCAGGTACAGTACATAATACACAGAAGAAAATTATGGATGTAATAAAATAATATAGTAAGACATTTTTTAAAGTGGAAAGGGATGTACAAGGAACTGAAGGTATGTACATTTACAGATAAGGTCAATAAAGATTTGGAAAAATAAATAATAATAGATGAATTAAACAATTTGTTCAAAATAATGAATTTAAATTCAATAGCAGGACCAGATATAATATAATACAGGATGTATAAAAATATGACTGTAGAACCAAAAAAAATGGTTTGTAAAGGTATTAAGTGAATTGTTAAACAAAGATTTTATGTATAAAGACTTATGTGGGTGTGTTATTAGATTTACCTGGAAAAAGGTGAGAAGAGAGAACTATACAACTGGAGATCAACAGTATAAAATAACACAGATTATAAACTTTTTATAACAAATTTACAAAAAAGGATGGACGCGAAAGTGGGTAAACTTGTAAATGAATATTTATTTGGTAAAAAAGAGAAAAGGGCTCAATATTTGTTATTAATTATTAGGGAACTAGTATAGAATATAGTGCATAGAAATATTTAGGTGAAAGTAATATTGGGGGATTTAAATAAAGCTTTTGATTCAATTCATCATTGTGTATTATGGGATATATTTGAAGTAGATAATGTAAGCAATAATATTAAAATGTTTGTATTACAGCATATAGGTATAATGTAGTGAAGGCAATGGTAAATTGGTGGCTAAGTGAAGATATATATTTAGAGAGGGTTATTAGACAAGGTTGTCCACTGAGTGGCATATTATTTGTATTAGTAATAAGTGTGATATTTGCATACATGAATAGAGAGATGTAAGTAATGAGTCATATTTCTAATGAAGGTATACAAAAGAAATAAGGTGGGTTAAGCATGACCTTATTTGTAAAGCAGTTGCAGGAGATTATTCAGGTAATAGGATTTTCAATAAATATAGACAAAAGTCATGTTAGTAGTTGAGAAGAAGAATGATGGAATTAAATTTAATATGATAAAAATTAAAGTTTTTGTAATTAATTTTGTAAAGCAAGAAATTATTGAAACAATATGGAAACAGAAATAGAAGAAATGAAACACGTGTATTCTGGAAGTCTTTTAGGCTTTCATTTAAAAAAAAAAATGTCTAATTAATGCCTTGTTGTTATCTTATCCAGAATTACTTATTTGCCAGGTGTTTCTGTGTTTTCTTGACATTTGAGAAAGAAATATATAATATTTTTTCTTTATTTGTGGATTTGGGTTAAATCTAGTTAAAAGGGGGGTTTATATGTTAGAAAAGAAAAAAGAGAGTTAGGTTTAATAAAGTAGTTCATGCTGCATATCTAAATTCATGTAGAGTAACAAAATGTTTAAAGGATAAATAGCTTTAATTATTAACACAAATATTAAGTTTCATGTATAAAACAGAAAGGTTAGCTTTTTTTTCAAAAAGGAACATTTTTTGTAATAAAGAAATGGAGAATTACCAAGGTATGTTTATCCTTTAGAAATTAAAGTTCAAAAAAGAGACTAAAAATGGGAGAAAAGAATGGTATAACAAGATTATGTTAAAGTATTATATGATATAGGCATGGAAGGATCTAAATAAAACTAAGAGTGCTATAAATACATCAATGGAAAGATGTAAGGGACCCCTAGAGTGCCACGATTTTTTATGGAGATAGACTATACAAAATTTGCCTGTAAAGGCATATATGCCTGACAAAAGTAGAAAAGATAGAGTATGTATTGTGGTGATTTTGAAACTAATGAACATGTTCTTTGATGTAGAAAAGTTAAAATGTTATGGAATAAGATTCTAGATATGAATTATGTGGAAAGATTTATAGAAGCAAGTAACTTAAATATGGGTATGATTGAATTTGGGTATTACAAGAGCAAAAGTAAAAAAAAGAGGTTGAAAGAATTGAAAAAAATAATGTTTTGTATCATATGGTTGATTTGAAACCAGGGAGTGAAGGAAATTATGTTTAATGAAAACTGTAATCTGAGCATAATATTATTTGGTTGTGGAAGCTAGAATGGGGGGGGTCAAAAAGCAAAAACTAAGTGTATATAAAGGGATTGTAGAAGGAACACATGATGTACATATTGTTTATTGTAAATATTCTAAATAGTGTGAAGACATGATATACATATTGTTTATTGTAAATATTGTATATAGTGTAAAATATGTATACAAAATGTAAATAGGTATGACCTTTAATCTTTTCCCATATGAGGATGCTTTCAGCAGTGGCACCTCTGGCTTCCAGACTGAGCACAGAAGCAGGTCTGAGAACTTTGTCTGTGGAAAGATGGGACATGATCAAAAAATTGTGAATTAAGGTGTTATAAATGTAATGTTAATAGCAAATAATCTATTTCAGTTGAAAAAAGTAATGAAACATTGGAATTTGAGCATGTAAGTGGTGTAAAGATGAAAAGATGATTGATGTGTGTCAGAGGAGCAAAACAGTGAATCTGAGGCAGGAGAACTTTTATGAGAAGAAGAAATAAGCTACAGCGATGTCGAGAGCATTCAAGTTTTCTCAGAGGACAATATCAAGAAGAAAAAAAATCAGTCGTGTTACTGATGGATTCAGAGGACATTTTTCAACAAAATCTCTTTAGAGAAGAAGAATCTACACAAGAATGTGTTATTGCAAACCTCTAGTAAACCAGTGAATGGTAATGACATTTTTTGGGAGAATCAATGGAGAAGATACAGAAGGAGGATGTTGAACAAGTAGAAAAAAAAATAATATGCAGAGATGGTGAAGGCTAGAGTGAAGACATGGATAGATGGAAAAAAGTAATAAATACATAAAGAAAAAGATCCTTTATAGTGCAAATTGAGGGAAAAAGATGGTGAACTGGACATATATTAGGTATGGAAAAACATAATCACACCTTTAGGAGTTAAAACCAGTGAGGTAAAATCCCTATTCACATAGCTAAAGAGACATATTTTGACATTATTTTTGAGACTGGGCAAATGTTGGAACATTTTTAGTGGAATATAAGAAAAAGGAAAACTGCCTCCATGGAATTCATTTGTGTTTAAGAAATTTTATAAAGAGACTAATATGAAGATTCAGATATAATTCAGGACTGACCTAGAAAAAGAGACTTAAATAAACATTTATTAAATGTATGTAAAGATGTATTAGATATTAATATATGATAATAGATGTTTGTGGATTGGGTCATGGAATTGTCATGTGGTTTTGAAAACTGAAACCAGTAATATTGTTCATATTCCAAGTATTATAAATGCAGAAGGGGACAGAGATATGGTGAAATTCTGGGGTCAACCTGAGATTTTTTTTTTATTTCATTTGATTAGCAATTGTAAAAACAGAAAATACTTTGTCTGTGAAAAGATAGGAAATGATACAAGAAATTGTGAATTAAAGTGTTATAAATGTAATTTAAACAGAACATTTGGGGATGGAATTTGAAGATAAAGTAACTGTAATAGAACCACAGACAGAACAAATATTGATAGAACAGAGCCATGAAACTGAGCATACAACTACAGAAATAAAAATAATAGATACACAAATAGAATGGGAAGAGATAGATACTTTGAAACGTAAACAAGAATGACCAAAATTTAGGAAAACAGGGTTTAATGTAAATGCATATGAATAAGAAGTGTCAGAAATAAGTGATCATAAAGGGAAAAGAATAATTGTGATTCTAGAGAAACAATATTGTGTGTAAAATGCTTGGATTAATTGTTACTAGTTCAAAGAATTTTGTAAAAAGAATTAGCATTCTTAAATGATATAAAAAGCAGAAGAGTGATATTATTATATTGGAAAATAAATGATTTCTAAAAAAGGAAGAGAGATTGCAACTTGAAGTGTGGTGGGGAGAATTGTAATTTGTAACTTAGGAAGAGAGAGTGACTTGTTCAGGAAGTGTTCTATATAAAGATAAAATAAAAATATATATCACTTTTGTTATAATAGGTAGAACAACAATTCTTGATGTAAGATAGAAAGATCAGATAATTATAGAAATTTATGCATATGTGACAAAGAGAGAGAAGATATGTTTAAAAATAAAATTCAGTACATAGGTATAAATATGGAAATGGTTGCTGCAAAAGATAATTTCATTGTAATATAAGACAGCAGAAAAGGAAAGTGTGTGATGTTAAAAATGTGTTAGATATTTTAAAATATGGGTTTTACATATTTGGAGGAATACTACATGGTTATATAGTATAGGAGAACATAAAAATGAAAAAGACTTGCTTAATTTCATCAGGATTACAAATTGTAGAAGAAGGTGCTTTGATGACAGGTTTTCACACCATAGAGCAATCAGGATTAAAAGGTAATTCTGAGTATATAAGAATAGGAAAAGGAATAAAAAAGAATTAACAAAGTTAAATAGGAGGGCAAAGGAAATATTTCTTATTAAATTTATGGCAGGATCATAGGGAAATGAAGGTTATTTTATAAGTATTGATCGGAATAGTAGTTTTGTTTTAAACAAATGTGTTACATAAGTTGGAGACAAAGAAAAAGGAGAGAAAATGTAATGTTACGTAAGGACATGCTTGACAGTTTAGAAAGAAATGAAGACTTTTTCAGTCAAGAACAAGAAATTTATAAGATAAATAAGATGAAAATAAAACATTTACTGAATAAGCAAAGATATTTTTACACAAAATAAAAGAAGAAATTCTGCCATACTTGAGAGCAAATTTATTAAAGAAAATAATAGTATTATGAGGGAGATGAAGGTTACTTCAGGTATACTAAATAATGCACATGATAAGATTATGGAAATAGCAGAGTATATTAGAGAAACCTTTAGAGGACAGATAATACAACTTAATAATGAATGGAAAGTAGATACATTTTCAGAAAAAGATAATGACTTTAAGATGGTATAATCAAGTATGACAGTAGTGCAAAAAATCTGTGTTAAAGGTTTTAAATGAATGCTTAAGTAAAGGTTTCTAGTATGAATATTTGTGTAGTGGAATAATTAAATTTACATGGAAAAGGTGATAAGTTTGAGATACAGAACTGGAGACCTATAGTTCTAAATGACATGGATTATAATATCTTTATAAAAAAAATTACAAAAAAGAATGGAAGGAAAAATAAGATTATAAATGAGAATATATATATATATATATATATATATATATATATATATATATAGTATAAAATGTAAATGGGTGTGACTTGTTATTAATAATTATGGATGAGTAGATTATGTTTTATATAGAAAAGTTCAAGCAGAATTAATCATAGGTGATTTATGCAAAGCTTTTGATTAAATTCAACACAATATGTTATGGAGATTGATGTTTATAATATAAGAAATAAGATAAATATTTGTATTACAGTGTGTAAGTCAAATATAGTTAAGGTGTTAGTAAATAGATGGTTTAGTGAAGAAACTGTGCTCAAAAAGGGTATAAGGCAAGGATGCCCATTGAGTAGTATAATTTTTGTGTTAGTAATGAATGTGATTTCTACACAAGTTAATAGAGAAATGGGAATATGATATATATTTCTAATGAAGGGATAAATATGCTGATTATCTTAACATATGCAGATAATATTATTCTTGTTACAAAAATGGGAAGGGAGTGAATAAAGTGATACTTATTTACAGGAATTTATACAAGTGATGGTATTTTCTATAATTAAGGAGAAGAGTCAAGGATTAGGTTTTGAAGGTACATTAGGAGGCACTTAATTCAATATGACAAGCATATATGTGCTTGGAACAAGTTTTGAAGAAACAAAAAAATATGAAATTGATATGGGAAGAAAAATTAGAGGCAATAAAATACATATTTGTTTTGTATATAATTTAGATTATCATTTAAGAAAAATAATATTTAATTAATTTGATTTTAATTGTGAGAATTGTGTATTTAGCAAGTGTGTTCAGGGCAGTGCTAATATATGAGAAGGAAGTTTATTGCATTATTTTTTCATTTGTTTGGGGATCAGTATTAAACCCAATTAAAATGGGTATTTTGCATATAAAAAGGGAAGAAGGTGGTTTGGGGTTGATAAATCCAATAGCCTCTACAGCATCTTTACATTTGTATAAAGTATTAAACAGTTTAAAGGATGATAATGCTTCATTACTAAAGTGGATATTAAAATGTAAGTATAAAATAGAATGGACTAATTTTTTGAACTTTCAAATAAAGAGATTATGCTGTAATGATGAAATAAATAATTATCAATATAACATTTTACTTTGGAAAATAAAAATTAATGAGATTGAAAATTACAGAAAACAATGGTATAATAATATTGTGGACAGATATGTTCGTATATATATCCATGGAAAGAAATGTGCAAAGGTATAAGAGTTGCAGTACAATCAAGAATGGAAAGATGTAGAAATGTGTTGGAATGTCAGGAGTTCTTATGGAGACTATCGCTACAAAAACTACCAGTGAAAGCATATGTGCTTTATAAAAGTAAAATAACAGAAAGTGTTTGTATTGTAATGAATTTGAAAATCAGTGAACATGTTTTCTTAGAATGCAAAATGGTTAAATCATTATGGGAAAAGATTATGGCTTTGAAATATTTAGAAGGTTTTACAGGTATAAATAATGTTGATATGGATTTTATTGAATATGGATATTATAAGGATAAAAGCAACAATGTTAAAAGCATTGGTAGAAAAATGTTTTGTATACTATGATTGATATGGAATCAAGAGTGAAGGAAATGCTAAAAAAACTAAGATTTTGGCTGTGAAAAGTAGATTGGGATCACACAATGTAAAATGATTATCAACCTTTAAGAGAAAGAATTTTGATTTTATTTCTTTTCTTTTTATAAAACTTGTAAATAATGTACATATTTTACGTAAGGTAACCTCCATATATGTAATGTAAATAAGTATTTTTTACTTAAATAAAGGTCCCTACTTGGTGTTGTGAGTGGGAACCATTTTGCATGAGCAATTCCTGTTTCCATTCCAGGCACAGAGGTGGTTCAGAGAAACAGGGGAGAGATAGAGAGAGAATGAAGAGAAAGCCAATACCAAGACCAAAGAATGCATGCAGGATTCAGAGGAAATATTTCAAAGAAATTTGTTTGATGGACATGAGATGGAGATGAGTCAGCAACTGATGGATGTATAAATAAAACCCTCTAGTCAGCAGGTTGTGGAATGATTTACTTAAAGAAATTGTGATGCTGAGTTAGCCAGAAAATTAAGGAGACATTTATTGGGGGTGGTATATTATGGAGTAAATATGAAAGGAAGATGAAGAGACAATCCTGAAGAATAGTGGTGACATGGAAAAGAAGCATTTGCAGTGAAAGTAAAAGAAGGCAAAAGGGGAGTAGCAGAAAAGAAAAAGGCAGAAGAAAATGAAAAGATATAAGTAAATGCTTAAGATTCAAAGCTAAGAGGACAAAGACATGGACAGGTTTGAAGTGTGAAACAATTTAATAGCTCCTTTGGGTGTAAAAGCATATGACATAAAATCATTTATTCCTATTAACAAAGAAATGTTATGTGACATTATATTTGAACCTTTTTTCTCAATGGAATATGAAAAAAGAAAGACTGTAACCCAGGAATCTTTATGTGATAAAAATATTTAAAAGGAAAACAAAAAATAAAATCCATGCACAATTCTGAATATAGGTGGAAAGAAAAACTTTGAAAGGACATTGGAACATGTTATTTAAAGAAGTACTGGACTTTATAAAAGTTTATGATAAAAAGGGTTTGTAGACTGAAATATTGTGTTAAAAATATAAATATAAAAAATGATAGATTTACCAAGCATGATAAATATTGAGGGGAGTATTGGCTGCTGTAAAATAATGTGATAACCCAAATCATGTTATTTATTTATTTATTTATTTATTTATTTTGGGGGGGGGCTGTGATAAAAACCTGTTATTTTTGTGGGGATGTGGAACATGATGCAAATAATGTGATTTGAAATGTTATAAATGTAACAAAATGGGGCATTTATGAATGGAGTGTAAAAATGAAAATAATAGTAAGCAAAAAGAGAGAAGAAATGAACAAAGAGACATTCTGTAAAATTAATAGAAATAGAAGATAAATTTGATGAAAAAAATAATAAAAAGTATATAGAGGAAGGCTCTGGAATAAGTAAAGAAGACATAAATTGGGAGATGGTAACAGAAAAAAATAATTCTACTGTCAAAAGGGTGAAAAACAGAAAAAAATGAAATTTAAAGGAAAAAAGAAAGGAAATGGGTGAAAAAATATATATATATATATATATTTATATATATATAGAGAGAGAGAGAGAGAGAGATAATGGTTAAGGTGTTTGACTCATAGACACAAGGTGCAACATTTGATTCTCAGCTTTAGGAGGGAAATTGTCTAGGCTTAGAATGGCACATTAAGGAAGCTAGCCTAGCAGTTAGCTATGAATTTATGAATCTATGAAAAAGGGGAAAAATAGCGTGCTTTCTGTAAAAAGTAAATTGCATTAATAATATAGCAACAAGAGTAGGATCAAACTACATAGGGAAATGGGAATTATGGGAATAATACATACAAGGGAGAAATTAGGTTTAAACAGCAGAAGGGCTTAAATGAGCTAGGTAATGTTTGAGTGAGAAACATTGGGTGGATTTTAAGTGATGTATAATGCTTGCAACTGGGAGTGTGTCAATGAGATTTGTCATGTAAAATGCTTGCGACTAGGATTATGTTGGTGTAGTTTGTTTTCATTTTATATGTCGAAAGTGATGGTTTAATTAAAATATTTCTTGTTCAACTGATATATACCAGTATATGTGAAGTATTGTGGCAAATTGAAATGCTGCCAGCCCAGCTAGCTAGAACATTGTAAGTAATCATATGTAATTTGTGAATATTAATATGATCCATAGGCTTGTCTTACAAATGTAAGATGACTATATGTTATGTGTATATTAAACTACTGGTGCAGAAGTGTGTGTTGAACTATATGTTATATACTTAGCTTCAAGAATGTATCCACAGTGTAACCTACTGGAAAAGAACAGAAATGTATATAAACTATATTAATAGTAGAAGTTGGAATGTACAGAGTTAATTTGCAAAAACTTGAAGAAAATAAGTTAAATGTGTTTTATGATGTGCTATAAAAGTTAGTTTCAGGACAGCTAGGAGACAGGATGTCTACAGCTAGAGGTTCCTTTCTATTGTATTACTCTTTAACTTCCTAGTAGCTGCACATCTAGTGATAAGAATTTTTCACAGAGAAATGGTAAATTCTTTTAGTATCCGTTAGCCTGGGAACTGAAGGCAGGTGACAAATAGTGATGTCATCCAGCTGACCCAGCAGTAATGTCTATTATTAATTGTCTAATATTAATGTAAGAACTATCTCAGAGAGTGAGGATGGGCATTTTGTATCTTGTCTTGGATCTGAAAACATCCATTCAGCACTTCTAATCTTCATTTGCCTTGCTTTGTATGTAAGTTATTTAGGTATAGTAATCTCTCTTAGATATAGATAGGCATATACTAAAGATTAGTTTAGATGTTTTCTGTATTTATTTGAGACTGTCCTGCAATGCTGTTTAAAATGTTTCCTGTGGTTCTGAACTCTGTAGTCACTTTTGTCTTGCTCTTTTATTATTTATAATTAAATATATTTAAACCTTTTAATTGTGGCTGATTTGTTTAGAGATATTTAAGCTATTAGAATACATGTTTATGTATTTGGTGACACTGTACAGACCAATCTTAAATAGCCTTGCAAGTCTTGGTCACACTTACCATTTGGATAATAGTAACATTACACAGTATGATTGGTCACCCTTTGGAAAGGGCCTTAGAGTAGCTGATAAGGGGTTCTGTTGGCAGTGATAACTACTTTATGGTCTGTGCAGAAGGGACATAGCTAGAAAATCTGTGCCAGCCTTTCCAAGGTGTGTATTTGTGTATACATCAAATCTCAACATGTGTGTGTGTGTGTGTGTGTGTGTGTGTGTGTGTGTGTGTGTGTGTGTGTGTGTCAGCTTCTTGGGCAGGGTCATGAAGCACTGGTTGGACAGAGAGAGTACTGGGAGGACTTGGCTTGGAACCCTGGAAAACTGCTTAACTCTATAGCTGTGAAAGTGAGAAGTCTTTCTGGGAATCTGGAAAAAGAGGGAGAAATCAGCCCCAGACTGACTGTGATCTCTTTGTGCTCTTAAGTGAAATTGTACTTTACTGTGTGTATACTTGTCATCCTCCCAATGTGCACATCCCTCAGTGATGCAAGGAAAAAGAGTTTTAACAAATGAAAGAAAGACAGACAGAAAGAATACAGAGAAATTATGGGGAGGAAAGATTATCTGAAATTTGAGAAATGAGAGATATTCTGGAATAATCATATTCTGTAGAAATACAGCAATGATATTAGATGTAACTTCAGCAAAATAGGATGATTAGCCATTGTTGATTTAAAATGAAAGAACAAGTAGATAGAATTATAACATTATATGCTTATACTAATTTTCAAGAAAAGGATAGCTTATTTCATCAACTTTTAGACTACCCAGTGATAAATATGAATACAATAATAAAATGTGATTTTAATTGTGATTTAAAAGGCAAGCATAAACATAAAATGACATAAAATAACTGAAATAGATTATTTTATAGTATTAGATGGTTTTGTAATAGGAGAACAGGACATAGTTAAAACAAGGTATTTATTGTCTGATCATCTTGCAATATGTCAGGAATTATTAATGATAGAGAAATTGTGGTTAATATTATAAATAGAAAAATGAAGCAAAAATCATGACAGAAGACATTAATAAGGCATTTGATACAACTGGACATGAAATCATATGAGGAATAATGAAATAGTATAATACAAGTTAGAAAGTTAGGAAATTATGTATGTCAGCATATAGTTATAGTATAGTAAAAATATTTGTAAATGGCTGGTTAAGACAAGAGGTGCATATGAACAGTTGTGTAAGACAAATATGCCTAATGATTTACTAACATGATAGTATGTGAAATAAATTACAAAATGAAGGTGGTGGGGTATAAAACACCTGATGGGTTAAGAATTTCAGTTCTTTTGACATATGCAGATGCCATTATAATAATTGCAAAAACAATGTTTGAATAAACAAAGTAATACTTTGCACATATGTGTGGCTAGAGGTGATAGGAATGTCTTCAATTAAAGAGAAAAGTAAAGGTATAGGTGATGTAGTAAAGATAGGGGGTTTCATTTTACAAATTATAACATTTCTGTGTTGGGTAAAATATTTGTGAATAAAGATGGAAGTAGAATTAAATGGGGGAAAAAAAAAACAATAGAAGACATAAAACAAGGCTGACTTTCCTGGAGCGCATATAAATTATCATTCAAAAAAGGCTTATTTGATGAATTCAGTACTGATTACAAAAATAGCATACTTAAGTATGTTTATGTCATCAACAGTATTTAAAAAGGAATTATTGCAAATATGTTTTTGTTTATATGTGGTTCTAGATTAAACCCAGTAAAAAAGAGGAATTTTCTTTGTAAATAAAGAGGGAGGAAACTGAAGTTTAATTAACCAAGCGGTGTATGCTGCTTCATTAAATTTGTACAATGTGTTAAAATGGATAAATGAAAAAGATGAGAGATTAGTAGTGAAATTGTATAAATATGAAATTTGATAAATGCTGGGGTATGGTACAAAAAATAAAACAGAAAAGGAGTGTAGAAATGAAGGAAAAAATCACCAAGAAAAAATAACTTTGTGGAAAAACAAAACTGATAATATAGAAGAATATTATATAGTTGATAATATAGAAGAATAGTCTAATAAGGCTGAAAATGTAGTATAATTATAAGGAAAATTATGAATATGTGGAAATATATTTGTACAGTGGATATAAAAAATGTACACACACACACACCCCTCTAAAAAAATTAGACCACAATAAATCATTTCAAAACTTTTCCCACCGTTAATGTG